>NC_133652.1:59721801-60021801 GCF_009905375.1 Apium graveolens
ATGGAACTTCGTCTCCTTGGTTCATAATATGTTGATTTCTGTTGAAAACCTCTTGCAAAGAATGACAGTACAACAAAACGACTAGAAGAATACAAAATTCAACAAAAATTAGAGTTGAAAAGAAAGAAGAAGTAAGGATTTGAATATAAATGAGACAACCACATTGGTACTTAAGATGGCAGTCTTTCATACCATATGGCATACAACACATGATTAGGTGGCGTCCCACCCGACTCTTCGTCATTCTGATAAAGTGTCTCACCATAACACTGTTTGTCCTAATCAGAAAGCAAAACTTGAGGGAAACAGTTAAAGTTGAAAGGAATGCAATACCCTCCTTTTTGATATCATCGCAAAGAGTTTATTAAGAAAAGAGGTTCATACTTATTTAAGAATCAAAAAGGAATATGTTGTAATATTGAAGATAAGAACGATACCATTGGTCACCATCCACGTTCCACTTGTGTTCATCATTCGAGCTTGTTCGATCATATCCCAATTGTGTCATATAACAACTTCAGAGGGTATGCTAAAATACCTTCACACATTAAGCATTATGATAAATTCTTACATGTTAAGTCTTGCGTCTCTAACATCACACCTAAACTTATAATACTTTAATAATTCGATCATAATGGCGTTCCCACCAGATAACTTCGAATTTCCTCTTGTTAATTTAGAATAACCGCGAATCATTCAACATAACGATCCTTTTGTTAATAATATACTTCTTTTGGAAAGATTTGGAAATCTCCCCAATCTTCTTCGGTCATGCTCCGGCTTCTGTTAAATCAATGAATTCTTCGAACTCTGATAGTCCTAGTAATCGAATGTATAATTACTCCGTACGCTGATTCTGTTGTAAATTTTTTCAAACAATATGTGCATCTTATTATTAGGAATAATCAACTCCTTCATAATCGTGGGTTACCTGGTTCTCTGAATTAACAATACTAAGTCAGAAATAAGTATCCTTACAGGCAATCGGGTCTTTTAACAAACAAGAAACTCAAGTAGTAACTTGACAACCAAGGTTTAAAACTTATTTTATTCAAAAAGGCTTTTAGAAATTTTGTAAGGAAAATCTATTTCGAAAACTTGTTAAAAATTTTGAAAATCACAAATCTGGTTGTCCTTACTATATGAGTTGGTTGTTGTCCTTCCGACCTATAACAAGGTACCAAATTAAAGAAACAATCACATAAAAGTCCATTCACTTCGATCTACCTTTTCTCCTTTATCGAGTCCATTTTTCTTCCTTAATCGATGAAAACTTCAGTTGTCGTTGCATGTTGCCTTATTCGTAGCTTCACATCAAAGCTCCCATACTGGTAATACTTCCATCATCAACTTTGCAATCGTTAAGGGGAACAGACTATCCAATAGTCAACAAGTCTATTTTTATAGAACCAAAATTTGCTCATATCACATCACATTACTACTTTACATATCGCATTTATCATAGCACCATCATTTAATTCTACGAAAATTCTAGATCTATACTTTCTCTCTAACTCTTTCAAAAACTCCTCTAGTCCATCCCACAAGCTAATCACGGGTGGTCTATTCACTAGTGGCCTTATTTAATCTGGTAACTGCTATCCTCTGGAACACTTAAATCTTCTTCTAAACTTTCTCTCCTTTATTTATATCTCAGGTGCTCACCATTTACTGTAGCTCTCGAATCCATCCTCGTAGGTATTGTTGCTTCATAGGACGAGTTTTAAACTAGGGGTGTAAAATAGGGTGTAGAGTAAACTGAAAAGATACACTCCCAGCTGAATATCCAGTAAAACAAGAATACACAGATGGAGGTTCTTAATAGGTAGTCTCATATCAGGAGGTGGTGGAATAGCGTAGAATAGGTTGAAAGGGTACATCTGTTATAACAGAAGGTAATACCATTAATTCTAATGGAAGAACAAGGTGCAAATCAAATCTGAGAGAAGATGACGATCCTCGAACGGAAAGCTCCAAACGATCAAATGATATCGGGAAATCAAGATTTGCCATTGCCGTTGTCTGGAAATCACGTTGCAAGCTGAGAATCCCGATCGCAATAAGAACCGTGCCGAAGACCTACTATACCATCAAACTCACCCTCACAACGTCTTATATTTTTATTTCCTATTCTCCTAAATCCCCTACAACTCTACCCAATCCCAAAATTCTAGGCTGTTTCAGTGACTTTATAACCTGTAGCTCTGTATACCAACCTGTGGCGCCCTCCAAAACCGGGTGCAGAAGTTTGGGGTCCACAAACATACACAAATAATAATCCTATATATTAAATATTATTGCAATGACCCTGCTTTACATAACCACGGATCGCAACAGGTTAAAGTATGAAAACAAGTCACAGCCTTAAACTTTTATTACAACGTACCAAAATCCCGACTAATTTAACTTACAACTGATAATGAAATTATTCTTACAATCTGACTATCTCACTACTACAATAAGCTTCTGCTAGCTCGATCAACATAATCTGGAATCATAGCTCACACTTTGGACTGAAGAACTTTATTATCATCCATACGTATAATCGTTATTTTACGAAATTACGGTTACTGGATTCTGACAGAACATTCACCACAACATACAATTAGGTTTCACACAAGATATATGTATATACTTATCTATACTGATTCGACGTTCCGATAATTCTTGGATATGCTCCCGTATTTCCGTAGTTTGATTTCCGGAAATCGGGCAGCGTCCCCTTTGTTTATCGGACTACCCGTCGAAACATCAATCGACGTCAAATTCCAAACACAACAATCAATTCAATTACAGTCCATTAACTAAATTACGTACTTGACTATAATATAAAAATCAAATTCTCATTTCAAAGATAATCTTATGAGTTAATTTATTTATTTTAAAATATTACGACTAAGAATAAACATCACAGTCCACCGTCGACTCGCCGAGGCTCATCGTCGACGGCGGCGAAATTCGGAGGTACCCGAATCGGGTTTCCAATCACGAATTTCACCGATTATTTTAATAATTTCCCGCACGATAATTATCATTTATTCACGAATATAATATTCAAGAAATTTCCTGCAGAAAATCATAAAAGAAAATAATAATAATAAATAAATTCTTATTTCAGTTGAAGCAACACGCGCTACATGCGCACACACATCATGACAGTAAAACCGAAAGGATGGCCGGAAAACAATAAACATCCGGCAATATACACAATAATGCAACCCATTCAACAGATACATACATACATACACGCGTATGTACGGATGTAACAACCAACAAACAAGTCGAAGCAAGTAACCAGAACCAGCAATAAGACGGCGACCTGAAAGGGCTGGGAACCGAACACTGGTGGCGACGAGTCACCGGACACAGGTGGAAAAACGCTGCACACAGGGAGTTACGAGAGGGAAGCACCCAGGTATTTAGAGAAATTGATTGAACAAAATCAACCGAGAGAGAGAGAAATCCGAGAGAGACAATTCGAGATTGTTCAAGAAAGAAAAAGACAGGGGCGAGGGAATAAAAAAGAAAAGAAATACCCCCAACTGTTAAATGGCTGACACGTATCAACAATTGTGATACATGTCATTTTTATCCAGACTGTAATTACGCACCCTCGTTCTGTACCAACTCGTAACTTACGGATCATGTTGCATAAAAAAAATTCCAGAAAAATCATGAAAACAATCTTAAAATGTTATAAATATCCCGAAGTTAATAAAAACATGAATTTTGAAATTTTAAAATGATTTTTTAAAATGCACTTTATACCCGCTTTTATCAATGAAACGAAACAACGAGCGCGTGAAATTAATCCCGAAAATTTCCAAAATAATTTTAAAATGCTCGAAATATTCCAAACTTAAATAACTATGAGTTTCATAATTTTGGAAGAATTTTAGAATTAAATATGGATTTTACAAATAAAAGCATTCAGAAAATAATTTAAAGATAAATAATTAATAAAATATTGATTTCTCAATTTTATAAAATCTTAAAAATAATTATTGTAATTACAAAATCATAAAAATAATTTTAGAAACATTCCCAATATATATGCAAATAAATTTGCACTAAATCCACTTTTGAAAGTGAAAACAATTCAATATGATCTCATAATTAATCGCGCGGACAACCCGGTACACCATAAATCACATATGGATAATAATCAAACAACACATAGCGGTCAAACGAACACACATATTTTATTTATTTAATCATTTCCATAATTACATAATTAAATAATTCAAAAATACACGAGTCGTTATAATGGAGAGAGGAAAGAAGAAAGGAGGGTCCATTACACTAGTTGCTGAGTTAGAGAAAGAGAAGGAGATGAAGATAGAAGCTGTTGAGTCAACTTCAAAGGTCTGTGAAAATAAGGGCAAGGGGCTGGTAGCAGAAAATGAAGATTCTTTGAGCCAATATGACATGGAGGATATTGATGAACATCTAGCATTTCTTTCCAGAAGATTTTCCAAGCTCAAGTTAAGGAAGAACTTTGGAGAAGCTAAGCCAAATAGAAACATGGTGGATAAATCAAAATTCAAATGTTTCAAATATGGCTTGGCAGGGCACTTTGACAGTGAGTGTAGAAAGTCAGATTCTAGCAAGAAGAAGTTTGAGCATGTGGATTATAAACAGAAATATTTTGAGTTGCTCAAACAAAAGGAAAGGGCTTTCATTACACAAGAAAATGACTGGGCAGCAGATGGTCTGAATGAGGATGAGGATGTCAGCTAAGTCAATCTAGCCCTAATGGCCAATCTGATGAAACATAAACAAGTTCTTCAAGTAATCAGGTAATCACCACTAACCTTGCACATTTATCTAAAGCTGAGTGTAATGATGCAATAAATGACATGTCTACAGAATTATATCATTTGCGTGTTACACTTAAGTCTCTTACTAAGGAAAATGCTAAAATCAAATAAAACAATTTTTTTTAAGTGAGAGGAATAATGTGCTAGAATCTCAGTTATTGAATTTGAAAAATTGAGAATTGAGTGTAAAATTGCTAAGGATGAATTAACTGAGTCCTTGAAGAAAGAAGAGATCTTGAAGAAGCAGCTTGAACGAGAACAGGAGGTCATTAAGGCATGGAAAACATCTAGAGATGTTCATGCTCAAATCACCAAAGTTCAAGGTATTGAGTCCTTTTGTGATGCATCCTGGAAGAAGAATAAGGAGAAACTGGAATCCAATTTGGTTGAAGGATTGCTAACAGATGTGGACTCGACGGATGATGAGAGTCATCCGTCGGATAACCAAAAGGATTATCCGTCGAGTGACATAAATTTTCATCCGTCGGCTGTGAGCAAACCTGTGTGTAAAGCCAAACTTGCCAAGTTAAATGAAAAGTATGGATCAGTTTCCAAAAACTTCATTTCAGGAGAATCTAGTCAAGTGAAGAAGGAGAAGAAAGTGAATGTTGGTCATCTGTCTATCTAGCAATTGAATGACAGATTAGAAAAGATTGAGGTTAAGACAGATGCTAAACGGAAAAACAATAGAAATGGTAAAGTGGGGATTAAAAAACATAACAACTACACACCTGATAAGTATGCTCCAAGAAAAATCTGTGTTAAGTGTGGTAGTGTAAATCATCTGTCTATTAATTGCAAATCTGCCATGCCTACTTCCATATTTGTGCCACCTCATTTTTCCCAACATGAATGTCATGCCTTCTATGCCTATGAATGTTATGTCTACACAGAATATGAATGCACAATTTGCTAATATGCCATTTACACCTAAATCTTATTATGCTGCATTTAGTATGCCTCAAATGCCATTTAACATGCCCTACTGGAATAACATGTATATTATAGCATGCCATTTCCTGTTAATCAAAATGTGCATGATAATTCTGTTACAATGAATGGTTTCAAGGGTCCAACTCAAATGACTAACGATGAATCTGATATCCCCAAGTCAAATGAGATCAAACCTAGAAACAGAAAAAAAAAGCTAACAAGGCAGGACCCAAGGAAACTTGGGTACCAAAATCAAATTGATTTGATTTTAATGTGTGCAGGGAAACAGAAAGAATCTATGGTACTTGGATAGTGGTTGTTTAGGACACATGACTGGTGATTCTACCCTGCTCATAGAGTTCAAGGAGAGAGTTGGCCCAAGTATTCTTTTGGAGATGACAGCAATGGTTATACTGTGGCATATGGCTTGATTTCAAAAGACAATGTCATCATTGAGGAGGTTGCTTTAGTGGATGGTCTCAAGCATAATTTGTTGAGTATCAGCCAGCTGTGTGATAAAGGCAATTCAGTAACCTTCACCTCAGAAGCCTGTGTTGTGACAAACAAGAAAAGCAACAAAATGGTTCTCACTGGTGTGAGAAAAGGAAATGTGTACTTAGTTGACTTCAACTCATCAAATGCGGAATCTGTTACTTGTCTTCTCAGTAAAGCAAGTCAAGATGAAAGTTGGCTATGGCACAAGAAGCTATCCCATCTAAACTTCAAGACCATGAATGACCTTGTAAAGAAAGAACTGGTTAGAGGAATTCCTCAAGTGGAGTTTTCTAAGGATGGATTGTGTGATGCCTGCCAAAAAGGGAAGCAGATTAAAGCATCATTCAGAAAGAAGCTTGATTCAACAATTGAAGAACCTTTGCAACTGTTACACATGGATTTGTTTGGACCAGTCAATTTATTGTCCATTTCTAGGAAAAGATTTTTCCTAGTAATTGTAGATGATTTCTCAAAGTTCTCTTGGACATATTTCCTAAAGTCTAAAGATGGGGCTAGTGAAATCATCATCAATCACATAAGGCAAGTCAATAATCATCCTGATTTCAAGGTTAGAAGAATCAGGAGTGACAATGGAACTGAGTTCAAGAATTCTGTCATGAGAGCATTTTGTGAGGAAAATGGGATTCCGCATGAGTTTTCAGCATCAAGAACTCCACAACAAAATGGAGTAGTGGAAAGGAAGAACAGATCACTTATTGAAGCTGCAAGGACAATGCTTGAAGAATCTAAACTGCCAACATATTTATGGGCTGAAGTTGTAAATACTACATGATACACTCGGAATATTTCTCTTGTTAATCAAGCAAGATGCATGACTCCCTATCAATTGTTCAAGAACAAGAAGCCAACTCTAAATTTTCTTCATGTCTTTGGCTGCAAATGCTATATACTGAGAAATCAAACTAATCAAAATGGGAAGTTTGATGTTAAAGCAGATGAAGGAATTTTTATTGGATTTGTAGTTGGTAAAGCATATAGAGCCTACAATCTAAGAACCAACATTGTTGTGGAATCAATACATGTTGTGTTTGATGATAAAAAGATTGAAGGACTGCAAGATGGAGATTACCATGAGAGCCTCAAATTCGACAATATGGAGATGGTTAGTGATGATAGTGATGATGAAAGTGATCAAGAAACAGTATCTAAGGATAATGCAGAAAAATCTACTACCAATGAAGCACAAAACTCAACATTTGTTGAGTTGCATAATGCTTCATCCGTCGGGAGGCAATTTGTGTTATCCGTCGGGAGACAACCAGCTTCATCCGTCGGTACTCAAAATACATCATCCGTCGGGTTATCAAAAGGAGCAGGAAGTCAAGATAGATCACCTACAGAAAGTTCCCCTTTCTCAAATCAAAGATCCACAAACTCAGGGGGAGTTTCTAACAATCAAAACTCAATCACACATCAAGACAACAATGAGGCCTCTTCATCTAGAGCTAATCTACCTCAACAAAAGAAATGGACAAAAGATCACCCCTTTAAGCTTATTATTGGTGATATTTCTTCTAGAGTTCAAACAAGGAGAGCAACTCAAGAAGAATGTCTATACAGCAGCTTTATTTCCAAAGAAGAACCTAAGAAGGTAGAAGAAGCTTTGTTGGATCCTGATTGGATTTTAGCTATGCAGGAAGAGCTAAACCAATTTGAAAGGAATAATATATGGAAGTTGGTGCCCAAGCCTAAAGGAAAGAATCCAATAGACACCAAATGGGTATTCAGAAACAAGATGAATGAAAATGACATAGTAGTAGGAACAAAGCTAGATTGGTTGCTAAGGGTTATTGTCAACAAGAAGGAATAGATTTTGATGAAACATTTGCTCCTGTTGCAAGACTTGAAGCCATCAGAATCTTCTTAGCCTATGCAGCCCATGCCAATTTCAAGGTCTATCAAATGGATGTCAAAAGTGCCTTTCTGAATGAAGATTTGGAGGATGAAGTCTATGTTAGTCAGCCTCCTGGTTTTGAAGATCTAAATTTTCCAGAATATGTCTACTATCTTTTAAAAGCACTTTATGGACTGAAGCAAGCACCTAGAGCCTGGTATGACACTTTGTCAAAGTTTCTTTTAGAGAATCACTTCACTAGATGTAACACCCCCAGATCCGGGGTCGGGGATCCGGGTCGTCACGGTCTTTCTTTCCACAATATCACTTCACTTAATTAATAATAAATAACCTTATGCTGTGACCCCACACTAACACACACACCACAACCCGTTACAGTCTCAGAGATGAAAATAAGTACAAGTCTTTGAATCCACAATTTAAAAGTTATTACAACCCAAAACGATTACTTGATAAATTTACAGTTAATTGCCATTATCTGCCACAAGTTATAATTATACATAATTGATTCTCAAAAGTAGATGGTCTGATCTACAATAGATCTACCTCTGCAGCTATAGCAGCTACAACATCATCGGGAAGACGCGGGACGCTTCCCACGCGCTTGCGCTGGGTCTGCTGGAGTCTGGCCATCTTTCCTAACTGTTGTTGTGTGATGAAGAAATAAAGCAAGAGTGAGCCTTACAGCTCGCAAGATAATACATAGTGATAACAATAATATAAGTATCTAAATGGATGCTTACTAAAATCTTTTACCAAGTGTAAGATAATTACTTACTAGATATAAGTAAAAACAAGGGATGAAGTTACCAAATACTTCACTATACTTATATCATTTATAAAGCTACTTGAACTACCACTGTTCAAAGTATAAAGAGTTTTCAACAGTTCATCACATAGATGAGACTACAAGACAATATTTGAATAGATTAAATCTTTGAAATTTTATTAAAGGAAATGAAGTTATGATATACTTCATTAAGTTCTGATATATATATATATCCACATATACATCTCCTTTATACAATTTCCTGAAAACCTCTGTCATGTAAAGTATGAACAGAATTGCAATATCCAATAAGTTTGGAAAGGAAAAGAATTTTCTTGCTGATCAGGCGAAGATACCCATAAGTAACCTTTTCTACTAGTAGATGGACGAATTCCCCACTGGTCATCACCCTGGTCTCAATAGGACCTTATGCTGGACTGCCACTCAGCCATTTATGCATTTGATGGACTCCCACTGAGCCACTTACACTATTATGGACGCCCACTGAGCCCATGTTGCTTATGCCGACTCAATAGATGGACTTACTTCCTGAACGTTGGGTAAGTAATCAAGTCATTTACCAAAACTGAAACCGTGTTGCAAATATAAAATACACCACAGAGCCGGATCCCTCAGGTTTTGAGCGAGTATTTAAATCCCCTTAAAAGGAAGATCTTAAATATAAAAATGAGTTTTGGGATCCGCTCTATCTTTTTAAAAATCATTTTGAAGACTCGAAAACACTTTATAGAGTGTTTGGAGTAAAGCTGATTTAATGAAGTAAATCAGTCCCCAGAATATTTAGAAAATGACTGAATATTATTATTTAAATAATATTCCCATAAAGAATAATCTTTATAAAATAATTGAAGTAGAAGTATTAAAACTTATACTTGAAATGAGTATTAAATAACCAAAGATATACTTATATGAAAGTACTATCTTTATTTGAATAATCGAAAATAAGTTTGATTATTTACACCTTATTCTTTAATAAAATAAAGAACAAATCTCAGCAAATAATCGGAGTCATAGATACTCAAATGAATATTCAAATAATATTCATTAAATAATATAAACTGAGTCATAAGCCCTCGAATGAATATTTAAATAATATTCAATAAATAATATAAAAGAGTCATAAGCCCTCGAATGAATATTCAAATAATATTCAGATAATAAAATAAAAGGAGTCATAAGTCCTCGAATGAATATTCAAAATAATATTCATTTAATATAAAGGAGTCATAAGCCTTCGAATAATATTCGAAATAATATTCATTAATAAAACAAAGTTAAAGTTATCGAATAAACCTTATTCGATTAATAGTTTTGAAAACTATGACCATATATATATATAAGTATATATATATATATTGATATCCATATATACAAAATCTACTCGGGATCCTCGACTCCCGGTTTTAGAAAATATTTTCACCTTTGGGTCCCTATACTAAGGGTATATGCAAATTACCGCTATCCTCTAGCATAGGTATTATCAACTGAATCAACAGATATATATGGAAAGAATACGAAACAGGCATGCATATATATATACCATAGCAGCATGCTTCAATATATACAACATTTGCTAATAACCAACATGCATCTATCGCAAGATAATGCATATACACATATACATCACAACAACAGTTATAACTGGTAGAAAACTTGCCTGAGCGACTTGGGGTGATAAAAGGCTCGGGACGAGTCTGGTAACCTATAAACAACAAGTAAGTTGGAATTAAACCAAAGTCACTTGTAAATCTATACTTTAACTAACTTAGACTCTAACGCTTGTTTTGCGCTTACTGATTTGCTTAAGTCACTCGGGTACCCTCGGCTCCACCATTTTTAATAATTTAACCTTTACGAGTTTTAAGGCGATTCCTTCGCGAGTGTCTTACTAACTGCCTAACACTCTTACCATAATTGTTTCATACATTAATTAACCCTTTTTGGTCTTTAACCTATGTTTCAAAGTAAGGCGAGGGGAAAAGTTTCGTTCGCGAAACGCCGTTACTTGAAACGGTCGTTTCTCCTAAACCGAGCATCGGAATCGAACGAACTACATATCAAAACGAAGCTCGTAACATGAGCTATCTAAATATGGCAATGGTCATAATCTAGCAGGGGGTTCTCGGGTCCTAATGTTATGCACAAAAACAGTCTAAAGAAAATCGGACGTTACGACGGCTATGTTTACGCGATTTCCCAATTTTAAACCATTCAAAACCAACCCAATTCAACCTCAAATCCAACATACAACCAACATCCATCCTTATCACATCATAACAACCCCAACCAATTCAATTTTAACATTCATACTTATGCCTAAGCTTAACTTTAACCATACTTAAGTTCTTTTAATCAAAACAACAACATTACCATTCCATTTCAATACCAATTCAATCCCAAACTCTAAATCACCAACATCAAGCTACAATATCATCCTACTAATCAAAATCATCTTATAATACATAGGAATCTAGGGTTTGGAGATGGTATACCTTCCTTGAAGTGGTGGGAGGAGCTAGGAAGCCTTAAGAAGCTTTGAGAAGTCTTAGGAATGCTTGGATCTTCAAGGAAAACAAGAAAAATTTCAAGTTAAAAACTTGAAAACACTATTCATAGTCTTCTTCTTTGATTAAATGAAGAAGATGGAGAAGGAATTGATGGCTTAAACTCATGATATAGCCCTAACTAAGCATGAAGATGATTAGGGAATTAACTCACCAATTTAGGAAGCTTGGATCTTTGATTTTTGAATTTCCTTGCCTTTTGAATAGTAAAAAGCCGAGAGCTCTCAAGAACAAAGCCTTGGTTCTTTTTGATTTTGATGAAAAATGATTTTGCTTGGCTTGGTTGATTTGTTTTTGTGTTTGATTTAGTCAATTACCTTGTTGCCCTTGAATTTGTGTGGTTAAAAAGCCACCACACCTCCTTCCTTCCCATGTCATGCCTATGTCATGTTGTGATGTCATCTTTCCCTCCTTGTCCTCCTCTCATTGGTTGGGTGACATCACTCCCTCTAATCCCTTTGCTTAACTTACTAATCGTTTGCCTAATGACCGCTGATATGTTATACGGTTCGCTTAACTTTCGTTTTCGTTTATCGTTTGAAGGATCATACCCGGGATCTTATTACTTAGGTTCCCTTAACCTTTCTCAATACATTATATTCCTTTTTATGATCCTCTATTATAATCCTTTAATTTAAATCCTTTTTATCTTGTTACCTTATACTCAATTCTCTCCGTATCTAGTGGATTTCCGGGAAAAATCCAAGTGTTCGGAATTGGATTCTGACGATCTTTACATACACTTATATACCTACATAGAGTACTAATAATATCCCAGAATATCCATAACAGAACCCCTACATAGTGTGGCATGAAAAGTTTTCTCATTCAGCTAAAACACTATTCACAAGGGTTACAAAAAGTTGAAAATTTTGGGGGTTATTACAGTCTCCCCTCCTTAAAAGGATTCCAGTCCCGAAATCAAACAGAAAACAAATGGGGGTACTTTTCTAGCATTGGCTCTCTAGTTCCCAAGTTGATTCTTCCATATTATGATTCTGCCATAGTACTCTGACTAGCTTGATCACTTTGTTCCGAAGCACCTGCTCCTTCTTATCTATAATCCTTACTGGTTTCTCCACGTAAGTTAGATCTGGTTGCATATCCACCTGCTCGTACTCCACTATGTGTCTGGCATCCCGATGATACTTCCTTAGCATTGACACATGGAACACATTATGAACTTGTTGCAAATTAGGGGGTAGGGCTAGCTCGTAAGCTAACTTTCCAATCCGTCTTAATATCTCAAAAGGTCCAATGTATCTTGGGCTTAGTTTTCCTTTCTTTCCGAACCTCATTAATCCCTTCCAAGGGGATACCTTTAGCAGTACTAAGTCCCCTACTTCATATTCCTTGTCCTTTCGGGCTAGGTCTGCATATTTCTTCTGTCTGTCTTGGGCTGCTACAAGTCGCCCTCTAATAAGATCCACTATATCTTTGGTCCTTTGGACCACTTCGGGTCCGAGCATCTTCCGCTCTCCTACTTCATCCCAGTATAAGGGAGATCGACACCTTCTTCCGTACAGGGCCTCATAAGGCGGCATTCCGATGCTAGCATGAAAGCTATTGTTATAAGAAAACTCGATCAACGGCAAGTGATCATCCCAACTCCCCTTAAAGTCTATTGCACAGACTCTCAACATATCCTCTAGTGTCTGGATGGTCCTTTCACTCTGCCCATCCGTCTGGGGATGGTACGCGGTACTCATATTTAACTTGGTCCCCGCACACTTCCTGAAAGCTCCTCCAAAATCTGGAGTTGAACCTGGGGTCTCGGTCTGAGACAATGGACGTTGGAACTCCATGTCGCGTCACTATTTCCTTAAGGTAAATGTCCACCAGTCTATCGACTGTGTATCTCTCATTGATAGGAATAAATGAGCTGACTTTGTCAGTCGGTCTATAATTACCCAAATGGCATCGTGATTGGCTTTCGTCCTTGGCAAGCCTACAACAAAATCCATCGCTATCTGTTCCCATTTCCATTCGGGAATCTCCAGGGGTCGTAAGAGTCCACTGGGTCTCTGGTGCTCTGCTTTTACCCTTTGGCAAGTCAAACATTTGTTTACCCATTCTGCTACGTCCCTCTTCATGTTGGGCCACCAGTAATACTCCTTCAAATCCCTATACATCTTGGTACTTCCCGGGTGAATGGAATACCTTGAACTATGGCTTTCATCCAATATCTCATCTTTAAGCTCTTGAACATTCGGAACCCAAATCCGGTAGGAGTACCTCATTATCCCTTTATCATCTTTCTCAGTATGGATCTCCTCTCCAGTCATTGACTCTCTGCCTTCATTCATTATTTTCTCCTGGCACAATCTGATCTTTTCCAATAACTCTGGCTGCATTGAGATATTAAAAAGCTTTTCAGTTCCAGTTCCGGTTACCTTTACTTCTATTTCCATTCTCTCAAAATCCCTTATCAATTCTTCCGAAGTCGTTATCATTCTGAGTCTTTCCTTTCTACTAAGGGCATCAGCCACCACATTGGCTTTCCCTGGATGATAGAGAATCTCACAATCATAGTCCTTGATTAGTTCTAACCATCTCCTCTGGCGCATGTTGAGCTCTTTCTGCGTAAATATGTACTTGAGGCTCTTATGGTCTGTGAAAATCTCGCACTTCTCTCCATACAAGTAGTGCCTCCAAATTTTTAAGGCAAATACTATTGCCGCGAGCTCAAGGTCATGAGTAGGATATCTAACCTCGTATTCCTTCAATTGTCTCGACGCATACGCAATCACTTTACCGTGCTGCATAAGCACACATCCTAATCCTTTGTGCGACGCGTCACTATATATCACAAAATCTCCTTTTCCGTCCGGCAATGACAATACCGGAGCCGTTATCAACCTTTTCTTTAATTCCTGAAAACTGTTCTCGCATTTCTCCGTCCATTCAAACTTCTCTGTCTTACGAGTAAGTCAGGTCAAAGGGGCTGCGATCTTCGCAAAGTCCTGTACAAATCTACGATAGTAGCCGGCCAATCCTATAAAACTCCTTACCTCTGTGGGTGTGGTTGGCCTTTCCCAATTTGAGACCGCCTCTATCTTGGAGGGGTCGACCAATACTCCTTCTTTATTGATCACATGTCCTAAAAACTGTACTTCATTCCGCCAGAATTCACACTTCGAGAATTTGGCATATAACTGTTCCTCTCTGAGTATTCCTAGAGCTATCCTCAAATGCTCTGCATGTTCTGTCTCAGTCCTTGAGTAGATCAAAATATCATCGATAAAAACTATCACACATTTGTCCAAGTACTTCTTAAATACTTTATTCATTAAATCCATGAAAGCCGCTGGGGCGTTGGTTAATCCAAAGGACATTACCAAGAACTCATAATGCCCATACCTGGTACGGAACGCTGTCTTAGAAATATCTTCGGGTTTAATCTTTAGTTGGTGATATCCAGTTCTCAGGTCGATCTTGGAAAAATAAACAGCATCCTTTAGCTGGTCGAACATATCGTCTATTCTAGGTAATGGGTACCTGTTCTTTATGGTTAGCTTGTTCAACTCTCGATAGTCTATGCACAACCTCATGCTCCCATCTTTCTTCTTAACAAATAAAACTGGTGCTCCCCATGGAGACACACTGGGTCTTATCATACCCTTATCCAAGAGTTCCTGCAATTGGATAGCTAACTCCTTCATTTCTAACGGTGCTAACCGGTAAGGTGCTTTTGAAACTGGCGCCGTCCCTGGGGCCAACTCAATAGCAAATTCAATCACTCTATCGGGTGGTAATCCCGGAAGGTCTTGTGGGAATACATCTTCAAATTTGTTGACTACTGGAATATCTTGTAAGTTAGGCACCTCCTTCTGCGTGTCCACCACATAGGCTAGGTAGGCCTCACTTCCTTTTCGTAGCATCCTTTTGGCCTGGGCCATGGTCAAAAATTTCTGCGTCTGCCTCTTTCCTCTAAATATAACTTCTTTCTTCCCTGGGACATTTAGCTTAACTTTCTTCCCTTTACAGTCTATCTGAGCATCATTGCTAGATAGCCAGTCCATTCCCAAAATTACATCAAACTCCCCTAATTTAAAAGGAATCAGATCAACACTAAAAGATTGCTCCCCTATGCCTATCTCACAGGCGGGGTGAATCTGGTTAACAGGAATAATTTCATGATTGGCTATTTCTACTTGTAAGGGTTCTATCAAGGGTTCAGCCTTAAGTCTTAACTTACGCGCAAGGTCCTTTGATATAAAAGATTTAGTTGCTCCCGAATCAAATAAAACGTTTGCACTGACTGAATTTAGAGAAAGGGTACCTGCTATCACATCTGAATCTTTCATAGCATCCTGGACTGTCATGTTGAAAGTCCTCGCAGTAGGTGGCTTATTAGAAGCAGCCCTGCTTGCTCCCGAAGCTGCTGGTTTGTTCATTGGGCATTCCCTCTTCCAATGACCTGGGCGTCCACACTGATGACAAGTGGTGGTTGGAATGACGGCAGGGGTTAATGATGGGCACTTAGTTGAATAGTGGCCTTCCCGACCGCACTTAAAGCAGGTTACTGGCTTTCCTTTACACTCCCCAGTGTGATTCCTTCCACATATGTTACAGGCTGGCAATGGGGGTCGAGACTGGTTGGAATAGGACATTCTTGATTTCTGGCCGCCCTGGCTCACACTCACACTCATTGGCCGCTTAAACCCAGTGTTCCTTCCTGGTAGGGACACTGCTCCTCGATTAAATCTAGTTGGGAAGCTCCTTCCTGCGGAACCTCCACCCATGCTCATACTTTTCCTCTTTATTCCTTTCTTCTCTCTTTCCTTCTGCATATGTTCACTTCCGACTTCTACAATCATTGCCTTTTGCACCAGAGTGGCATAGTCCGTAAGCTCAAGGATTTCCACCCTATTCTGAATCCACGGTTTCAGTCCTTGCTGAAACCTCCTAGCTTTCTTTTCCTCGGTGCTCACAAACTCCGGCACAAACCTTGATAACTCAGTAAATTTCGCTTCGTACTCTGCTACAGACAAGTTATTCTGCTTTAGCTCCAAGAACTTGAGCTCCATCTGGTTTTCCATAAACCTCGGGAAATACTTTCCCAGAAACAACTGACTAAATCTCTCCCAGGTTATAATAGCATCTGTCTCCATGTTTTTCTTGGCCTCCCACCAGTAGTTAGCTTCTCCTTTCAGAAGGTAGGTAGCAAATACAGTCTTCTGTGCCTCATCGGTACTCAAAATCTCAAAGGATTTCTCCATTTCCTTTAACCATGCCCTGGCCTCAACTGGGTCGGCTGATCCGTGGAACTCAGGGGGCTTAAGGGACTTAAAAGCCCTGAAAGAGTTTGCCACAGTATTGTTATTTCCTTGAGGGGGTGGGTTGGGTTGACATTCCAAATTCTGCCTTAGGAGTTGCATGAACTGGCCCATGGGATCCATGCCTGGGTTTGGTACTGGTTGCTCAACCTCGGTTTCTCCTTCTTTAGCCTCTATCTCAAATCCCTGAACATCATATGTTTCCTCTTCCTCTTCATACAGGGAGTCATCCTGTTCCACATAATCCTCATCTTCCTCTTCACTGTGTTCCTGGTTTCTATCATCCTGGTTATGGCTTCCCTGGTCCTCAGATCCAGGGTTCGCCCTAGTTCCAATCTTTCTTGGCGGCATGATTCTGATAATAAAAAAAAATTATTGGGAAATTCAACGTTAGGTCACAATCATATACAACATTGTGCTTGCACAGCTCTTATAATGGGGAGAACGTATATCGCAATTCTATTATTTTAAGAAAGTTCTAATACGAAGTGCAGTAATAATAATGATAAAAACAGTGATCCCGTCACTAATGAACTGAACCAAAGGAAACAAATATATACATAATGTGAGAAATACATAGTTTGATCTGGTCAAAAGTACAACAGTGCTACAGTCATCTGTCCCAAAAGTGATACACAAGAGTCTATCTGTCTAGTCAGAAAAAGGGATGCTATATACAAGTCAAATATCCCGGAAAATTGGCTCTTACTAAGGCCTCGGCTAACTAGACAACTAGACTATTCCATCATCAATCCTGAATCACACACCGGAGCGGGTCAGCTCCCATACCCTTTCCATCGCACGACGGAAGATATAGTCGGCCTGCCGCCTGGAGATCCTACCATGCCTGTCCCCCTGGAGCGATCTGAGCCTCGCTCGGAATGTGAGCTCTATCCCTGTAAGCTCCCTCCTCAAGGATCGGGGTATAGAAGCCCTAGTCTCATAAGCTCGGGTACGCCTACCCGCCCTCTCTGCATCCAACTCCCTCCTGGCCTCATCTAGTCGGCCCTCGGCAACAGCCACTCGGGTCCTCAGAACATCCTGAACATATCCATGAGCTAACGAAGACTGCCTGTGGGCAGGGTCAAGAGGTGGTGAATCTGGAGCCGCTGAGGGTGCCTCCTCGGTCTGCCTAGGCTCGGAAGTATGGGTCTCTGAACTGTCATCATCGGGAATCCAAGATAGTGGTGGAGGGGTAGGGGCTCTTACCACCGGAAGTGTGGGTAATGGGGTACCAGTATATACTACCATAGGTCCAACACGCTCCTCAGCTACTGGGACCTCATCCGGGTCCTCCTCATCTGGAATAGCAATAACCTCTGTCTCTGACTCCTCTGAGGGGTCCTCCTTATCTGAAATAGCAATAACCTCTGTCTCTGACTCCTCTGAGGGGTCCTCCTCATCTGAAATAGCAATAACCTCTGTCTCTGACTCCTCTGAGGGGTCCTCCTCATCCTCTTCCATCTCAGGCTCCTCCTGATCCTCAACATCTAGCAATGCCTCATCATGCTCACGCTCGAACATCTCAGGGTCCTCTATCTCAGGCGCCTACACATTAAACGAGCTAAGTTACTATCATGATACTTATAAGGGTCCCCGTAAGGGTTTTAATTGTCAGCACTACTTTAAGTAGTCCGACCATGAACTTGGCAAGAGTTCTTATTATCTTTGTGAGTTTGTTATTATATCGTCGCATCATCTCTGAGGTTTATAATGTTTAGCTCTGATACCATTTCTGTAACACCCCCAGATCCGGGGTCGGGGATCCGGGTCGTCACGGTCTTTCTTTCCACAATATCACTTCACTTAATTAATAATAAATAACCTTATGCTGTGACCCCACACTAACACACACACCACAACCCGTTATAGTCTCAGAGATGAAAATAAGTACAAGTCTTTGAATCCACCATTTAAAAGTTATTACAACCCAAAACGATTACTTGATAAATTTACAGTTAATTGCCATTATCTGCCACAAGTTATAATTATACATAATTGATTCTCAAAAGTAGATGGTCTGATCTACAATAGATCTACCTCTGCAGCTATAGCAGCTACAACATCATCGGGAAGACGCGGGACGCTTCCCACGCGCTTGCGCTGGGTCTGCTGGAGTCTGGCCATCTTTCCTAACTATTGTTGTGTGATGAAGAAATAAAGCAAGAGTGAGCCTTACAGCTCGCAAGATAATATATAGTGATAACAATAATATAAGTATCTAAATGGATACTTACTAGAATCTTTTATCAAGTGTAAGATAATTACTTACTAGATATAAGTAAAAATAAGGGATGAAGTTACCAAATACTTCACTACACTTATATCATTTATAAAGCTACTTGAACTACCATTGTTCAAAGTATTAAGAGTTTTCAACCGTTCATCACATAGATGAGACTACAAGACAAGATTTAAATAGATTAAATCTTTGAAATATTATTAAAGGAAATGAAGTCATGATATACTTCATTAAGTTCTGATATATATATATATATATCCACATATACATCTTCTTTATACAATTTCCTGAAAACCTCTGTCATGTAAAGTATGAACAGAGTTGCAATATCCAATAAATTTGGAAAGGAAAAGAATTTTGGAATAAACCAGATATCTTGCTGATCAGGCAAAGATACCCATAAGTAACCTTTTCTACTAGTAGATGGACGAATTCCCCACTGGTCATCACCCTGGTCTCAATAGGACCTTATACTGGACTGCCACTCAGCCACTTATGCATTTGATGGACTCCCACTGAGCCACTTACACTATTAAGGACGCCCACTGAGCCCATGTTGCTTATGCCGACTCAATAGATGGACTTACTTCCCGAACGTTGGGTAAGTAATCAAGTCATTTACCAAAACTGCAACCGTGTTGCGAATATAAAATACACCACAGAGCCGGATCCCTCAGGTTTTGAGCGAGTATTTAAATCCCCTTAAAAATGAAGATCTTAAATATAAAAATGAGTTTTGGGATCCGCTCTAACTTTTAAAAATCATTTTGAAGACTCGAAAACACTTTATAGAGTGTTTGGAGTAAAGTTGATTTAATGAAGTAAATCAGTCCCCAGAATATTTAGAAAATGACTGAATATTATTATTTAAATAATATTCCCATAAAGAATAATCTTTATAAAAATAATTGAAGTAGAAGTATTAAAACTTATACTTGAAACGAGTATTAAATAACCAAAGATATACTTATATGAAAGTACTATCTTTATTTGAATAATCGAAAATAAGTTTGATTATTTACACCTTATTCTTTAATAAAATAAAGAACAAATCTCAGCAAATAATCGGAGTCATAGATCCTCAAATGAATATTCAAAAATATTCATTAAATAATATAAACTGAGTCATAAGCCCTCGAATGAATATTCAAATAATATTCAATAAATAATATAAAAGAGTCATAAGCCCTCGAATGAATATTCAAATAATATTCAGATAATAAAATAAAAGGAGTCATAAGTCCTCGAATTAATATTCAAAATAATATTCATTTAATATAAAGGAGTCATACGCCTTCGAATAATATTCGAAATAATATTCAATAATAAAATAAAGTTAAAGTTATCGAATAAACCTTATTCGATTAATAGTTTTGAAAACTATGACCATATATATATATATATAAGTATATATATATATATATATCCATATATACAAAATCTACTCGGGATCCTCGACTCCCGGTTTTAGAAAATATTTCCACCTTTTGGGTCTCTATACTAAGGGTATATGCAAGTTATCGCTATCCTCTAGCATAGGTATTATCAACTGAATCAACAGATATATATGGAAAGAATACGAAACAGGCATGCATATATATATATACCATAGCAGCATGCTTTAATATATTGCAACATTTTCTAATTAACCAACATGCATCTATCGCAAGATAATACATATACATATATACATCACAACAACAGTTATAACGGGTAGAAAACTTGCCTGAGCGACTTGGGGTGATAAAAGGCTCGGGACGAGTCTGGTAACCTATAAACAACAAGTAAGTTGGAATTAAACCAAAGTCACTTGTAAATCTATACTTTAACTAACTTAGACTCTAACGCTTGTTTTGCGCTTACTGATTCGCTTAAGTCACTCGGGTACCCTCGGCTCCACCATTTTTAATAATTTAACCTTTACGAGTTTTAAGGCGATTCCTTCGCGAGTGTCTTACCAACTGCCCAACACACTTACCATAAATGTTTCATGCATTAATTAACCCTTTTTGGTCTTTAACCTTTGTTTCAAAGTAAGGCGAGGGGAAAAGTTTCGTTCGCGAAACGCCGTTACTTGAAACGGCCGTTTCTCCTAAACCGTGCATCGGAATCGAACGAACTACATATCAAAATGAAGCTCGTAACATGAGCTATCTAAACATGGCAATGGTCATAATCTAGCAGGGGGTTCTCGGGTCCTAATGTTATGCACAAAAACAGTCTAAAGAAAATCGGACGTTACGACGGCTATGTTTACGCGATTTCCCAATTTTAAACCATTCAAAACCAACCCAATTCAACCTCAATTCCAACATACAACCAACATCCATCCTTATCACATCATAACAACCCCAACCAATTCAATTTTAACATTCATACTTATGCCTAAGCTTAACTTTAACCACTTAAGTTCTTTTAATCAAAACAACAACATTAACCATTCCATTTCACTACCATTTCAAATCCCAAACTCTAATCACAACAACAAGCTACAATATCACCCTACTAATCAAAATCATCTTATAATACATAGGAATCTAGGGTTTGGAGATGGTATACCTTCCTTGAAGTGGTGGGAGGAGCTAGGAAGCCTTAAGAAGCTTTGAGAAGTCTTAGGAATGCTTGGATCTTCAAGGAAAACAAGAAAAATTTCAAGTTAAAAACTTGAAAACACTATTCATAGTCTTCTTCTTTGATTAAATGAAGAAGATGGAGAAAGAATTGATGGCTTAAACTCATGATATAGCCCTAACTAAGCATGAAGATGATTAGGGAATTAACTCACCAATTTAGGAAGCTTGGATCTTTGATTTTTGAATTTCCTTGCCTTTTGAATAGTAAAAAGCCGAGAGCTCTCAAGAACAAAGCCTTGGTTCTTTTTGATTTTGATGAAAAATGATTTTGCTTGGCTTGGTTGATTTGTTTTTGTGTTTGATTTAGTCAATTACCTTGTTGCCCTTGAATTTGTGTGGTTCTCATTCAACCACACCTCCTTCCTTCCCATGTCATGCCGTGATGTCATCTTTCCCTCCTTGTCCTCCTCTCATTGGTTGGGTGACATCACTCCCTCTAATCCCTTTGCTTAACTTCCTAATCGTTTGCCTAATGACCGCTGATCTGTTATACGGTTCGCTTAACTTTCGTTTTCGTTTATCGCTTGAAGGATCATACCCGGGATCTTATTACTTAGGTTCCCTTAACCTTTCTCAATACATTATATTCCTTTTTATGATCCTCTATTATAATCCTTTAATTTAAATCCTTTTTATCCTGTTACCTTATACTCAATTCTCTCCGTATCTAGTGAATTTCCGGGAAAAACCAAAGTGTTCGGAATTGGATTCTGACGATCTTTACATACACTTATATACTACATAGAGTACTAATAATATCCCAGAATATCCATAACAGAACCCCTACATAGTGTGGCGTGAAAAGTTTTCTCATTCAGCTAAAACACTATTCACAAGGGTTACAAAAAGTTGAAAATTTTTGGGGTTATTACATACTAGCTATAGTGTCACCACACAAATGTCTATGAGAACAGACATCCTTCATAATGAAGCAAGCATAGTATGTACCGATCTTTGCGGATTATTAATTACCAGTTAATAATCCTCTGACCAGGAACTATTTAAGTTTAGAGTTATCATGTTTTTAGGTCTCACTATTATGATCTCATCATAATCCATAAAAAGCTTTACTCTAAACTATGGTATATCTTATTTAAACACTTAAATAGATAGAGCCCATAATAAAAACAAAACAAGTCTTTTATTAATATCAATGAAATCAAAACAGATTACATAAAGAGTTATTCCTAAATCCTAATACCTGATTGGACTTAGGACATATTCCTTTCAATCTCCCACTTGTACTAAAGCCAATCACTCTGGTATCTAATACCCATCTCATCTTTATGACGATCAAAGTGACTTTCAAAAAGTAGCTTTGTGAGTGGATCTACTATGTTGTTATGTGTGTCAACTCTATTTCAATACAATACAAGAAATGTTACCGCGCTCCCACTAACCCTTTTATAGACGCATGGTTCATCTACGTTTTTGATAAAATCAAACTCTTTGATTGTCTCATCAAAACGAATGTTCCATCTTTCGAGAAGCTTGCTTTAAACCACATATGGTTCGCAGCAGCTTACACACTAGGTTTTCATTTCTCTTGGAAATAAAACCACCTGGCTAATTGCCAGATCTCATAGTCGTAGTAAGCAGCAATCGCAAGCAAAATCCGAACTGATTTTAACAGGGCTACAGGTAAAAGGCTTCATCAAAGTCAATCCATTGCCTTTGTTTGAATTCTTTTACCACAAGCCTGGCCTTAAAGGTCTCCATCTGGCCATCTGCTATAATCTATCTTTTGTATACCGTATACTTAGATTCCATTCTGGATTTCATGGCACTATGCCATTTCTCTGAGTCAACACTACTCATAGCCTCATTATAGGTCACAGGGTCGTAATCATCAATGATCGACAACTCATTGTCATTCTCAATGACAAGGCCATATTACCTCTCAGGTTGGCGAGACACTCTCCCTGATCTATGAATGGGCTGTTCCACAAAAGGTTGTTCAGTCAGAACAGGTGTTTCCACTTGATCCGTAGCAGTTTGTGCTTCTTGAACTTCATCAAGTTCAACATTGCTCCCACTGTTTCCTTCAAGGATAAACTCCTTTTCCAAGAAGGTAGCATGTCTGGAGACAAACACCCGATGATCGGTGTAAAAGTAATACCCTAAAGTCTCTTTAGGATATCCCACAAAACTACATTTTACGGATCTATATTCCAGCTTATCTGGTTCAACTTACTTGACATAAGCTGGACATCCCCAAATCTTAACGTGTTTAAGACTCGGTTTCCTTTCTCTCCATATCTCATACGAAGTTTGAGGAACAGATTTTGGAAGGCACCTTATTCAGTAAATATGCTGAGGTTTCCAATGCATAACCCCATAGGAATACTGGAAGATTTGCATAGCTCATCATGGACCGAACTATATTTAACAAAGTTCGATCTCTCCTTTCAGATACCAATCTGGAGGAGTCCACTGGGAGACTATACCATTTACTTTGAGATAATCTAGAAACACTCCATTAAAGTATTCACTACCTCGATCTGATCGAAGAGTTATAATACTATGTTTGGTTGTTTCTCCACTTCATACTTATACTCTTTGAACTTTTCAAAGGCTTCAGACTTGTGTTTCATCAAACACATATCCGAATCTAGATCTATCATCTATGAAAGTAATGAAGTATGAAAATCCACTCATGGCTTGCTTAGACATTGGTCCACATACATCTGTGTGTACCATTCCTAGCAAATTTGCAGTCCTCTCTCCATGTCTACTAAATGGAGACTGCAATGCCGCTATAAAGTGAGATTTTCATCATCCCTTTTTTTTATTTGTTTGTTCAATCTGAAATAAATTATGTCACATACATACAGACCATTATTTAAAGTACCACGTCCATAAAGAATATTATTTCTAAGAATAGAACATTCATTATTCTCAATAATAAATGAAAAATCCAGCCAAGTCTAGCATGGGAATAATATTCCTCACAATCGAGGGAACAAAATAACAATTATTTAAAACAATAGTCTTGCCCGTAGGCATATGTAAATGAAATGATTCTACATCTTTAGCAGCAACTCTTGCTCCATTTCCCATCAATAGAATCACCTCCTCTTCCTCAAGAGTCCTACTTCTCCTTGGTCCCTGCAACAAATTACAGATATGAGAACCACAGGCGGTATCGAATACCCAAGTAGAAATGACATATTCACTTTTATCATGAACATACCTGAATCAGAAGCGGTAGTCTCATTACCCTTCTTCTTCAATTCTGTAAGGTAAACCTTGCAGTTCCTCTTCCAGTGCCCCACCTGGTTACAGTGAAAGCAAACAACTTTGCTCTTGGGGTCTTCAGCTTTTGGTGGAACCGGCGTTTTCTCACCTACTTTCTTCTTCTTGGAAGAGTTCCTCTTCCTTTTCTTAGGATTGGAACCTTCACCAATTAGAAGAACAGAACTCTTCTTAGGGGGAAAATTCGATTCCGCAGTCTTCAACATGTTGTGGAGTTCAGGCAGGCTGACATCCAACTTATTCATGTGAAAGTTCACAACAAACTGCGAGAACGAACTCGGAAGCGATTGCAAGACTAAGTCTTGGCTCAGCTCCCCATACATGGCAAAACCAAGTTGTCCAAGACGTTCAATCAAATTGATCATCTTAAGTACATGGTCATTCACAGATGATCCCTCAGACATCCTACACCCGAACAGCTCCTTCGATATCTCATATCGAGCTGTCCTCCCTGCCACATCATACAACTCTTGTAGATGCATGAGGATAGTGTGAGCATCCATATGCTCATGTTGCTTCTGTAGCTCAATGTTCATAGAAGCTAGCATGATGCATTGAGCAACATTTGCATCATCTATCCACTTACGATACACAACATGTTCATCATTATATGCATCACTAGCAGGTTCAGTAGGCTTAGGTGAGTCAATCACGTATTCCAGCTTCTCAATCCTGAGAACAATTCTCAAGTTTCGAAGCCAGTCAGCATAATTAGGACCAGTCAATTTGTGAGCATCTAGTATGCTCCTGAGTGATAGTGCAGAAGACATAACGTACAAAGTAAATCTGTAAATGATAAACACATAACAACACTTAGCAAATATTCGATTTCATTTCAAAACACTATATGAATCGGGTCTTTATTCATAAGTGGCTCCCACTAGTTTTCCTAATTTATTCAACCCCCTACATGAAAAATTAAGCATTCATAATGCTAGTGGGAATAGGGATCCTACATTCCATTACACAACCCCGGCTGTGGCACGGAATGCCATGTAATGTTCAATAGGCAGACAACTCTTGTCAATTACATCTAATGTTATTCCCTAATCAAACTTTAGCCTCTTGAATAATTGAGTCACGGCTGTGGCACGACAAACTCAATATTCTAAGTCAAGTCTAACCCAACATTCCGTACAATTGAATCAGTCCCCAAAGGCCCATGGCTGTGGCACGTAACGACCTTTAGATTCTTATTCAATGTACACATCTCTATGTAATAGACAATATTTCTTATTTCGAAATCAAAGCCCTCGGCTGTGGCACGAAACAACAATGATTCAAAAACAAGAACTACTTTCTACCATGTTGGAAGGCTATGACCGACACAAGCCCGTTGTATCATTGGCCAATTACTACTTGATATTATTTAATTTTAGAGGGATTATATTACGTTACAATCATAATCGTATTATAAAGAGATTCTTCCTTTTAAATTAAATATTTCAAATCAATAATCAATAATCAGATGATTCCCAGATCGGGTGGAGCATTGTCAAGAGGCGTCACTTAATAACCCTTTCTTACAGATAGAAATCTGTTGTTGACAGAATCATCCTTTCTCTCATATCGAAAATTCATATTCAATTACGTGTTTCATAAACACAAGAATCTCATGATTGTATTCATAATATTGTTCTTAAGGTTATGAAACAATTTCACTATACTAGGTTGTCTAACAAACGCCTTATGTTCATTTAAGTTCACCTAAATCTATCATCGCATGATAAACTAAGTATATATCACATATATAAACATGAATAAACATCAAGGTAGGCATGTTACATCATCTAGCATATAGGCCTAAGCATTATACATCTCTATATATCACATGAAGCATTTAAAAGCAATTAAAAACAGTCAAAAATAGCTTTAAAACACTTCATGGAAATATAAACAGTTCAAAACTTTTATATAAACTAAAATTGATCACTCCATTAGATCCGTCTCGAAAAAACGAATCCAACGGTATATTGCACGCCTAAAACGGAGTTACGAAACTCCCAGAAAATCAATTTTAAAATCAACAGACGGGCTGTAACGCATTATAGGAACGCGTTACAAGCCCTGTAACGCATTCCGGTGATGCGTTACACCCCTTTTAAGCCATTAAAGGGTGTAACGCATTCCGTGAATGCGCCACAGGTGTGTAACGCATTCCCGGAATGCGTTACACCCCTATTTTTTTTTTAATTTTCTGCAGCCGCTCTTTTCTCTCCTCGGTGGCCGTGCATGTCAGACCTGTACCTTGCTTCTTCTTTTCACGCAGCAGTACAACACAGACAGTACAAGCAGATGTGCAGATGTACAGATAATACAAATATATATATACTATATATACATATAATTATACTTATTAAATTACGAATTTAATTGTAAGAACTTCAAAAATTCATAATAAAAAATCTATACATCATAAAATTATGAAAAAAATACCCAGACGATCTACAACACTTGTAGAACCCAGATCAACATTCAAAATTATTCTGAGAAACGATTTCTCATCAGACAAAATTAATCCATAATATAACTTGTAAAAATCATAATTAATTCATACAAGCACATAAAATTCTGAAATTTTTACCACAGATCTATATGCATACAACCTATGGCTCTGATACCAATGTTGGATTTTTAATCACAGCGGGGCGTGGAAAAACACTTTTACACACACAAAATCCAAATAAAAGCATATAAATCGTGAATAAAAATTCGAGGGATCGAATCTAACCTTTTAAAATTAATTCGGAGACAACGATCAGAGATCCTTAGCAGTTGCTCCTCAAGTGTGAAGCACTCCACCGGTATCCACCAAGAAAATGACTTTTAGGAGGAGGAGGAGGTGGAGAGAATTTGGTTTTCTAAAACTTTTGGGTTTCTGGGGTTAGAATAAAAATAGGGTCTATAATAGTGTATTTATAGGCAAAATTTTCAGCTAAATTTTCCCATAAATAATATTATTATTATCCCATTTATTATTCTTATTAATAATTAAAACACCTTTTAATTATTAATCCTTTTTCTAAACACTTTAGAAATAATTCTCTCTCTTGATTTAATTTCCAAAAATTAAATCCTTTAATTAATAATATTAAGAAATTTTCTTAATTAATTTATAATCAATTAAATCTCATTTAATTAATTATTAAATTTGCCAATTAATTATTTATTTCACAAATAAATAATTATTAGCCATTATTAATTAATTCCTCCACCATTAAATCATTCTCCTTTTATGGTGTGACCCTGTAGGTTCAATATTAAGCCGGTAGTAGAAATAAATAATAATAAAATTATTTTATCATTATTTATATAAATTCTCTAATTTATTAAATATGATTAATTAATTAATCACATTTATTCTACATCATGAGGGATATTACTCAGCATATCGCGACTAACCGGATAATACGAATTCACTGCTTAGAATACCAAGAACCTATTCAGTGAATAGTTACCGTACAATAAACTCATTCTACCCTACAATGCCCCGATTAAATACAAGGCATGGATCTCGTGTCAAGCCTATCTAATTTAATCACTTGCTTACCATTTACTATGCGTAGTTCTATGCAAATTAGAAACTCCTTTCTAATTTTATTCACTCTGGCCAGAGATTCCTGAACTAGCATAAGTGGATCAGCCTTAAACATTCGCTTCCTTCACTGGAAGGGGTAGATCCTTTATTGATCATACACTATCTTCGTGTACAAATTCCTATACCCAGTAGAGCCCTAATAATTGTCCCTGGAGACTAAGAACTAAACCAAAGCATAGTTCAGTGTACACAAGATGACTATGATGACCTCAAATCTAAGGATACTTGTACAACTATCACTATGTGAACAACTGCTGACACGTGAGTGAACTCCATCAGTTGTTCAGCTGGGCGAGTCATGTTCAGTGAACTTATTCTATAATAAGCACCTACATACTAGCTATAGTGTCACCACACAAATGTCTATGAGAACAGACATCCTTCATAATGAAGCAAGCATAGTATGTACCGATCTTTGCGGATTATTAATTACCAGTTAGTAATCCTCTGACCAGGAACTATTTAAGTTTAGAGTTATCATCTTTTTAGGTCTCACTATTATGATCTCATCATAATCCATAAAAAGCTTTACTCTAAACTATGGTATATCTTATTTAAACACTTAAATAGATAGAGCCCGTAATAAAAACAAAACAAGTCTTTTATTAATATCAATGAAATCAAAACAGATTACATAAAGAGTTATTCCTAAATCCTAATACCTGATTGGACTTAGGACATATTCCTTTCACTGTCATCCTATCCCTAATAAAGCCTAAAACAACACTTGCATAATCAAAATCAGTTTGATTAATGAAAGTATACCCGATTTGTTGACTGAGTATGGGGATTGCATCGAAATTAGAACATTTGTTGGCGAAGGTCTTTGTAATGCAGTCAAAGAAGAAACTACATTCCCTCCTTATGTTGGATCTCTTCAATTGACCCAGCTTGGCCAATGTCTTTTCATACCCCAGACTGGCCATCATGTTTTGAAGAACTGGCTCCTTAATAGTTGTACAAGCACAGTTCTCAGGCAACTACAATGCTTGGCGAACTGTAGCCAAAGTCACGACATGCTTATCCTCCCATGTTGTAAAGATAATACTTGGGGACCCTTGAGCACCACCATCATCATATATTCTACTTCTCTAAATATCCAGCACTTGGGTGCCAGAGATTACTTCAGGTTGGGTCAAAGCATACCCAATATCAGAATTAGCAAGGAAATCCTGAATAAAGTGAAGTTCCGATGGAGCTTCATCCTTGTTAAGAATAGACGAGTAGTTGTTAGGAACAAACTTAGCTCCATTGAAAATCAAGTCTTTTGGTGCCATCTCTGTAAGAAATGAAGTGAGAAAGATAGTGTTTGCAAGGTGTTTGATAAAAGTCATGTAAGAAAACGCTTCAGAGAATATTAGAGAGAGAGAGAGAGAGAGAATAAAAGAGATTAAGAATAGAAAAGTAAGTACAAGATTAGAAAATCTTTTAACTCCCATAAATATACTCTCTCCACTCAACAGTTATATTTTTGAAGCATGTGATACACTTTACACCTGGCAACGTGTGAACAGTCAGTAAAAAGTTAAAGCATGAGTTAATGGGCACGTAAAATAAGCAATAATTACCATGCACATGCAGTTTTTCAAGACAGACACGTTTACCACTAACCCATAATGATTATGACTATTTTTATCTCACCTAAATATTCTGATTAAATATGACTATTTCAGTTTTTATCACAAATAAGTCAAGTAAAGAATAATGTCACGTAAGCATCAGAGATTGTATCAGGAATTAATATTAGAACTTGAACTTATATCAGAACTTAATAGTCATCAAAATATGGCTTCTGTACTCAAAAAGTGAACATCTTTTTCTGTGATTCTTCATACAAATACTGACTTGATTCTTCAGAGTTTAATCATCAGAACTTCCATCAGAACTTGTCCTCAGAATTTATGCAAATGATACTTAACTATTTGTCAAAAATAACTTAATCACCACAATAATTTTCATCATTCATATGGAGTGAAAGTGTGTGCATTCAGCAGAATATCAGATAAAGGAATTAAGTCTGATAAACTTCAGTACATCTTAGAAATAAGGCATAACTAACAAAAGTACTTAAAATATGTCATCAATCATGAAGTCTACTATAGAACAAATTTATGCAAGAGTCCCCCTCAATTGTTTGTGCTCATTCTATGCATCTTTTGAAATTCCTTTTTATAGTGGCTTCTCAGTGTAAGTGAGTCACGACTGCTTATCAAAATTTATGCTGTTGTTAGAATATTTCTCCAGTAATCAGAGATTGTGAAAAGTCACCAAGAAAAAATTTATTTGCTTTTCTAATACATATTACTTAATACCAGCAATGCACTTAGGTCTTCCCTTCCACATATTTACTCTAGATCTCAAAGGAGTACCTGACTTTTATTTTCTTTTCTTTTCTTTTTCTTTTGATAAGTGAGGCTTATCAGCATTTAGTTCATCCTTAAGATTTACTGACATCAGAATTTGACAGATAAGAAGCAAGAATCTAGTTTGTGACTTAGTTATAAGATACACAAAGTAAACTTGACTAAACTCAATATCAGAATTTGCTTATGTTAATGAGTTTCCACATAAACAACTAATTCAAACATGGGATTTCTAGTATATTAAAGACTACTAGGTCAGCATCTAGCACAGTTATCCTCATTGGATTGAATAGTCACAGAAAATTCAAAACACTTTCAGAGTTTAAATATCCACATCAGATAACAATCAGCATTTAATGAATTTCAATTTAAGCACATATTACATGAAGATAAGATGATCTGTAAACACTGATCATAAAGTCTGATGCATGAGAACAAAAGCTAAGCAGATTTAGAGAAAGAACCTGAAAACATTCCAAGTTCATTTAACAGTCTTTTAAATGTAGCTTCACATAGTGGTTTTGTGAAGATATATGCTAGTTGTTGATCTGTTGGAATAAAATGCAATTCTACTGTACCTTCCACCACATGTTCCCTTATGAAATGGTACCTAATGTTGATGTGCTTTGCCATTGAGTGTTGAACTGGATTACCTGTCATAGCAATAGCACTTTGATTATCACAGTAAATAGGGATTTTAGAGATTTCTAACCCATAATCCAGTAACTGATTCTTCATCCAAAGAATATGTGCACAAAAGCTTCCTGCAGCAATATATTATGCTTCTGCAGTTGATGTGGAAATTGACTTCTGTTTCTTGCTAAACCAAGAAACCAATCTGCCTCCAAGAAATTGGCAGCTTCCACTAGTGCTTTTCCTGTCTATTTTGCATCCGGCAAAATCTGCATCTGAGTAACCTATTAGCTTAAAATCTGATTCTCTAGGATACCACAATCACAGATCAGCTGTACCCTTAAGGTACTTGAAAATTCTTTTCATGGTTATTAAGTGAGGTTCTCTTGGATCAGCCTGAGATCTTGCACAAAGACAGGTAGCATACATGATATCAGGTCTACTTGCAGTTAAATAGAGTAATGAACCAATCATACCTCTGTAGTTAGTAATATCTACTAATGAACCAGTATCTTTATCTAACTTGGTTGCAGTGGCCATGGGAGTGGATTCAGTTGAACAATCTTGCATTCCAAATTTCTTCAGTAAATTTCTGGTGTACTTGGATTGACAGATAAAAGTACCTTCTTCATTTTGCTTGACTTGAAGTCCCAGAAAATAGCTGAGTTCTCCCATCATACTCATTTGATATATTGACTGCATTAGCTTTGCAAACCTCTCACAGAGATTAGCATTTATAGAACCAAATATGATATCATCAACATATATCTGTACCAAAAGTAAGTCCTTTCCATGGTTGAGGTAGAAAAGTGTTTTATCAATTGTACCTCTATGAAATCAACTTTCCAGAAGGAATTGAGCTAAAGTCTCATACCATGCTCTAGGAGCTTGCTTAAGGCCATAAAGTATTTTGTCAAGCATGTAGACATGATTTGGAAATTTTGAATCTACAAAGCCTGGAGGTTGTTCAACATAGACCTCTTCTTCCAATTCTCCATTAAGAAAAGCACCTTTCATATCCATTTGAAAGACTTTAAACTTTTTATGAGCAGCATAAGCCAAAAAGATTCTTATGGCTTCTAATCTAGCAACTGGTGCAAATGTTTCATCATAATCAATACCGTCTTGTTGAGAGTAGCCTTTAGCAACCAGCCTTGCTTTATTCCTTATAATTATGCCATCACTGTCAGTTTTGTTTCTGAACACCCATTTTGTGCCAACAACTCATCTGTTCTTTGGTCTTGGCACTAGGGTCCAGACTTTATTTCTTTCAAATTAATTTAACTCTTCCTGCATTGCTTGCACCCAATCAACATCTTGAAGAGCTTCTTTCACTTTCTTTGGTTCAGTCTGAGATAGAAAAGAATGATAGAGACATTCATTTGATGTTGTAGTTCTAGTTCTGACACCTGCTTCAGGATCTCCAATAATTAAATCAGGTGTATGTGATTTGGTCCACTTCCTTGCAGATTGAAGTTGACTTCTAGAACTGGATCCTCCCCATGATCCATGTTATCTCCATCAGCATTTTCTGATGCTCCGCCTGTAGTTATGCTCTCTGAGACTTCAGAATTTGACTTGGATCCTTCAGGATTTGAGGTATCAGAGTTTCCAGAATTATCAGAATTTGGCTCATCAGAACTAGATGAATCAGAACTTGAAGAGCCAGTGTCAGGTTCTGATGCTTCTTGAGAGTCTTGAGATGTGGTAGTATCTTCAGCTTGCTTCCCCTGGACAGGTGCATTTTCCTTTGGAGTTGTTACCATAGATTCAATGACATCAATACTTACAGGATCAGAGTTTAAGTCATCAGAATTTACAGAATCAGAATTTAAGTCTTCATTTTCAAATCTCAGCTGATCGTGATCATTGAAATCTTCAAGTCCAGTAATCTTCTTATCATTAAAAGATACATTGATAGATTTTATGACAACCCTTGTTCTTAAATTGTAGACTATGAAGGCTTTTGTGAAAAGTGGATTTCCAATAAAAATTCCTTCATCAGCTTTTAGATCAAATTTTGACAGCTGCACAGGATGAGTCTTAAGAACAAAATACTTACATCCAAATACATGAAAGTATTTCAGATTTCGCTTCTTTTTCTTCACCATCTCATATGGTGTTTTTCCATGCTTGTTTATGAGTGTTGCATTCTGTATAAAACAAGCAGTCTGCACAGCTTCAACCCAAAAGTAGGTTGACAGCTTTGCTTCATCAAGCATAGTTCGTGCAGCTTCAATGAGAGTCCTGTTCTTTCTTTCTACAACTCCAGTTTGCTGTGGAGTTCCAGGTGCAGAAAATTCATGTTTGATTCCATGCTCTTTGCAGAACTCTTCCATGATTGAATTCTTGAACTCAGTGCCATTATCACTTCTTATAATTTTAACAGAATCTTTGACCAACTTACCAGCTGTCTGACATGATTAGTTAGAGTAGATGTAGTTTCATTCTTCTTGTGCAAGAAGTACACCCAGGTGTACCTTGTGAACTCATCCACTATAACCATAGCATATTTCTTCTTTGCAGTAGACCTGACATGTACTGGATCAAATAGATCAACATGCAGTAGGTGATAAGGCTCAAGAATTGATGACTCAGTTTTGCTCTTGAAAGAAGATTTTCTTTGTTTTGCCTTTTGACATGATTCACAAAGGCCATCAGGAGCAAATACTGATTTTGGCAGTCCTCTCACAAGATCTTTCTTTACAAGCTCATTTATGTTGTTGAAGTTTAAATGAGAGAGTCTTTTGTGCCAATTCCATCTTTCTTCAATTGATGCTCTACTCATTAGACAGATTGCAGAACCATCAGAACTTGTTGAAAGTCTGGCTTCATAAATGTTACCATGCCTGTAACCTTTCAAAACCACTGTGCCTGTAGAATTTCTTACAACTTCACAGTGTTCTTCTAAGAAATTCACATGATAACCTCTGTCACAGATTTGACTCACACTCAGCAGATTGTGTTTAAGTCCTGAGACTAGAGCTACTGTTTCAATGATGACATTCCCAAGATTAATATTGCCATATCCCAGAGTTTTTCCCATGTTGCCATCTCCATAAGAAACTCCTGGGCCAGCTTTCTCCACAAAGTCTGAGAGCAGGGCTTTATTTCCAGTCATATGTCCTGAACATCTACTATCCAGTACTAGGATATTTTTCCTGTTGCCCTGGAATCACAAAGACCACTAATGGTTAGTTTTAAGGACCCAGACTTTCTTGGATCCTTTGGCATTTTTAAGTTTGTTAGCATTTGCAGCAGATTTAATATCAGAGTTTATGCTAACATGCTGTTTATCAGAACTTATATCAGACTTTGCATCAGACTTTACACTAGAAGGAATTAAAGTAACTTTCTTCAGAGAAGGTTTTATTTGATAATAATCATAGTACAAACTATGATATTCCTTACAAGTATAAATGAAATGTCATAAACTACCACAATGAAAATAAGGATTTTGTGGCTTAAACCTAAAAGACTGACTCTTAACTCGAGACTTAGGAGGTAAAGAGTTTATATTCTTATTCTTCCTGTAAAAAGAAGCAAGATGGTTAGAGTTTCCACAGTTATAACATTTCTTTCTAGGAGCATTAGGAACAGGCATATAATTATTGCTTTTATTCACACATTCCTTTCCATTCCTATTTTTCCTAGCTGCCTTTACCTTGTTGACATTCCTTATTTCTTTCAGCTTATGCTTAAGCTGCTTCTTTTTCATTAAGCCTATGTTGACTTCAGCTGGTTTATCCCGTTCTAATTTGTCAGAAGTTGACTTCTCCTTAACTTCTGTCATAGACTCTTTTATCTTTTCATAATCAGACTTTACAGTATTTGCTACAAACTTAACAGGATTTACCTTTGGCTTAGCAGTTTGTTTAACAACAATCGGCTCAATTTGTTCAGTTCCTTTTTCACTTTTATCATCTCCATAACCTAAGCCCTCTTTCCAGTTTCCACTACTTAATAAATTCTGAGTTGTTCTACCAGAGTTAGTCCAAGTCCTGATAATCTCTTTTTCTTTTTCTAACTCAGTTTTTAGAGATTTATTCAATTTTAGCAATTCATATCTTACATAAAAAGCATCATCTCTTTCTTTCTGAGTTTGATGGAACATAACTAACTCCTTTTCTAAAAAGTCATTTCTTTTCTTAAATGCCAGATTTTCAGAAGTTAACCTATCACATGTTAAAGTCTGATCTCTATAGCTAATGAATATGGTTTTAAGATAAGATCTCAACTCAGTAATATCATCAGTATGAAAAGCATAAGTTGTTTGAGGTACCTTTAACTCAACAGCATCAGAACTGCTATCAATATTTACCATCAAGGCATAGTTCACCTCATCTTCAGAATCTGAAGTGCCTGTCCAGCTTTTCTTCTTTGTGACAAGGGCCTTGCTTTTGTCACCTTTTCCTTTCTTGCAATCGGGAGATATGTGGCCTTTCTCACCATAATTGTAGCATTTAACATTTGAGTAATCTCCTCTGTTAGCCTTTCCTGCTTTGCCTTCAGATTTTCTGAATCCCTTCTTATCAGAACTTCCACTTTTCCTGGAAAACTTCTTTCCCCTTCTGAATTTCCTGTAGGCTATCTTTGTGATACCCTTCACCATAAGAGCACACAATCTCATCATCTCTTCATCAGCATCCATCTCAGATAGACTTTTAGTTTCTGAATCCTCGTCATTATCAGAACTTGATGACTCAGTATCAGACTTTATAATGAGAGCCTTTCCTTTTCCTTTATTTGAGACAGCCACTTTGGGGGATTCCTCCTCAGCCTTAAAAGCAACTGTCCTTGACTTTCTCCCATTCTCTTGCTTCTTTGATCCATCTCAAGTTCATGAGTTTTGAGCATACCATAAATTTCATCAAGAGTAGTTTCATCAAGAGCATAGTTGTCTCTTATAGTAGTTGCATTCAAATCCCAACTTTTAGGAAGAGCTAAAAGGAATTTAAGATTTGAATCTTCAAGATCATATTCCTTATCCACCAGTGACAGATCATTCAAGAGTTTGACAAATCTGTCATATAAACCAGTTAATGACTCATCAGCTTTTGAGTCAAAGTGCTCATACTCTTGAGTGAGTATAGTCCTCCTGTTCTTCTTAATTACATCAGTTCCCTAGCATCTTGTCTCCAAGGCATCCCATATCTCCTTTGCAGTCTTGCAGTTAATTAACCTGTTTGACATGACATTATCAATGGCACTATGCAGCAAATGCCTTACCTTTGCATCCTTGGCAATAGATGAGATATCTTCAGCTGTATACTCACTTTTCTCCTTTGGTACGGTCTTTGCTGGCTGATCTGCAACTGCAACAGAGAGCTTGGTTGGCTTATGTGGTCCTTCATTAATTCTGTCAAGGTATTCTGGATCTGTAGCTTCCAGAAACATAGCCATCTTCACTTTCCATATGGGATACTCAAAAGGTCTCAGTATGGGAACCCTAATAGTCTTATATCGACTGTGGGTTTGAGTCTTTTGAGTTTCTTCAGTTTTAGTGGTCTTGGTTGGATTTTCTGCTTCTTCATACATGATTGTTTTGGATCTTTACTGTATGTGTTAACAGATAAGCTCTGATACCAATTGTTAGGTCACCCAACACTGTAAAAGGGGTTAAATACAGTGTAGAATACAATCAAATCAATTTCGAACACAAGTAACAGTAGACAGATATATTTGATATAATAAACTCTGTTACAATGGAACTGTTCTCTCTCGGTGATGAACAAATATCACGAGAGCTGCTAGGTTATAATGTATAATCTACTCGATAATGATAACACATCTAGTGTAAACTTATGTCTGTGTTTATATAGTACACAGTTACAAGATAACTTCTAATTGATATGGAATATAATTCCGTCTCCTAAAATATATCAATCAGATATCTTATACAATTCTTTCAGTCATCTAACTCTTTCCATGCATATCTTCTTTTGTATTAGTCTCGATCTTCTTTCCTGTAAATCAGCTTCCTTCCTTAACTGTAAGTCCTCTCGTACTTAAGTTCTGATATCTATCTTCTGATATTTATCTTCTAATAATCTAAGTTCTGATATCCTTAAGTTCTGACTTCCAGTAAGTACTGATTCCAGTATGTACTGATATTTCCTGTTTATTAAGATTTATAAACTAAACATGAAACATATTAGACATGACATCTCAAATATATCTAACACTATAAATGCTGAAAGAACTAAATCAGTATTTAAAACAAATGCTGATAAAGTAACACCAGTATTTATACCTTGTGAATCTGAAGATGTTGATTCTGTGCAAACATTCAATTGTTGTACTGATAAAATATCAGTAGACATTTGAGACAGATGAACTCTGCCTTCAGAATCAATAATAAAAGTCACTACAGCAGGAGTAAGGCTTGCATTGCAACTTTGATGCAATGGTTCTTGTGTAGATGGAGAATTAGGAGTTGATGGTTGACTTTGACAACCAGGTTCTTGTGTACTCATCTCCACAATTGCAGTAATAGACTCCTGAGGAGTTTCAATCAGAGGCTTTTGTTCTTCAATATCTGATGCACCACTTTGAGGTGCAGGTTCTTGTGGGATTGGATCAGAAGATGTAGCTGTTGTACCCCTTTTAGATACAGGTTCTTGTGTGTTTGATCCAAGAAAAAGTCATTTCCCTTGCAGCCTCTTGACACTAGCTTCTACTTGCTCATGAGAGACTTCCTTCGCTCTCTTGTGATATTGCATGACTGGAGTTTCAGACAGTTCTCAAAGCGCCTCAGCAGTAGACTGAATATCAAAATTTAGATTTAATGCACTTTGTGTCTCCTCAACAATTTCATGTTTAAGTTTTGAGTAAGTGCTGATTGTAATAGGCTTTGACCAATCTTCTTCTCTTTGGTCTGGAATTTGCATTAGTATCAGCAGTTGTGCCTTTTCCAGTTGATGGAACAACTAGTTTTGGAGAAGAATCAGATGAAAGGTTTGGAAATCTGGAAGATAAGGTAGCATTGTCCTCATCTGAATCTGATTCTAATCCAGCAAGTACAAGTTTCCTCTTTACAAGTTCTGAAGGTTTTGAAGAATGAGGAACTTGAGATGTTTCGAGTTTTGACTTATCTACGGCAAGATTTGTAGCTATTTTTACCAAGTCTTTCTGTTTTTTACAACAAGTGTCTTTTGAGAGACACTTGAGGTGGTTACTGTCTGAAATTATTTTAGTGTTTGAGTTATTGTGCTGAGGTGCTACAGGGGGGTTTCCAATGGTGATTTCCTGCAGCTTAGCACTTTGACCTATCTGTTGTGTCATAATGGGCAAGGCATCAAAATTTGAGGATTTGTTATTAAACGCCTTTGTGATGCAATCAAAGAAGAAATTCCATTCCTTTTTAATTGACCAAGGTTCTTCAAATCCTTGTCATAACCAATCTCAGTAAAGAATCTCCTCATCTCAGTATCATGTACCGAACTTGAGTAGGAGGTATGAGTAGGCAACTACAATGTATCCCGTACAGTTTGAGGAGTTAATATCCTTGTTGTATTGTCAAATTCAAAAACAAGGCTTGGAGATCCATTAGCTCCTCCATCATCAAATACACCAGTTCTCCAGATTGTAAGCACCTATTCACCAGAGATTGTGGGTGGAGTTGTGAGAGCAAACCCAATCTCACTGGATCTAAGAAAGTCCTGAAAAATGTGAAAATTAACTTTCACGTTGTTGTTAGACAAGATAGCTGAATAGTTGTTAGTCACAAACTTTGCACCACCATAATCAAATGGTTTAGAAGCAGCAGGTGAAGTCATGATTAATTTTTCAAGAAAGATTTTCGAACAGTAGTTAGGGTTTCAGAGTTTACGATTTTGAGAAGGGTAAAGTAGCAGAGAGAGAGAATAACACAGATAAGTAAAGTATCATATAAAATCAAAAGTTGATTTTATACAAAACTTTTCTCCACTAATATAGTCACGTTCAGTTTAATAGGACACGAGGTGACATACGATTGACTTAAAAAGTAATCATGTAGATGTGTGTTACTATATGCACAGTTCCTAAGAATAAAGTTAAGCATTAAAAGAACATGTTCAAAATCTTACTCAACAACATCTGTAACCAAAAAAAATTCCCATCTGAGGCTAACTTCAACCTTGTAATTACAATGCTGATTTAAACATTATTCTCATAAAAAATAGTCAATCAAAGTTTGACCATTAACAACAGGTAATCATAATTTTCAGGATTTATCAACTACTGACATAAACTATTAGTCAAAACAAGTTTAACTAATAACGGAGTTTATAAGCATAATCAGTAGTTTAACATGCAATTTTCACATAAGATCATTTAGCACAGTTTGCATGTTATCATGGCATCAAACATGTAGCACATAAATCAGTATCTAGCAAGTACTGACACATAATAAGATACCATGCTTCAAAAATATCAGCAGACTTAATTATCAGAGTTTGAGAATTGTCCTGATATCATTCCCAATTCATTCACCAATCTTGTGAATGTGACTTCACAGAGAGGCTTGGTGAATATATCTGCTACTTGCTGATCTGTTGGAACAAAGACCAATTTAGTGTACCAGCTTCCACATGTTCCCTTATGAAATGGTATATGATGCTGATGTGCTTAGTCATTGAATGCTGCACTGGATTTCCGGTCATTGCAATAGCACTTTGATTTTCACAATATATAGGAATAGAAGAATAGTCTAACCCATAATCCAGCAGCTGATTCTTCATCCATAGAAACTGAGCACAACAGCTTCCTGCAGCAATGTATTCTACTTCTGCAGTTGAAGTGGAAATTGACTTTTGTTTCTTGCTATACCAAGAAACCAATCTGCCTCCAAGAAAATGGCAGCTTTCAGAAGTGCTTTTCCTGTCTATTTTGCATCCTGCAAAATCAGCATCTGAATATCCAATTAGCTTAAAGTCTGAATCTCTAGGATACCATAATCCCAGATTCATGGTGCCTTTGAGATACTTAAGAATTCTTTTCACAACTAATAAATGAGGTTCTCTAGGGTCAGCTTGGAACCTTGCACAGAGACTGGTAGCATACATGATATCAGGTCTACTAGCAGTTAGATATAGGAGTGAGTCAATCATACCTTTGTAGTTAGTTATATCTAGTGAAGAGCCAGTATTTGAATCTAACTTGGTTGCAGTGGCCATAGGAGTTGATGCAGTTGAGCAATCTTGCATTCCAAATCTTTTGAGTAAATTCTTGGTGTATTTGTATTGATTTATGAAAATTCCTTCATCGGTCTGTTTGATTTGTAACCCTAGAAAGTAACTCAATTCTCCCATCATACTCATTTGATACCTGGACTGCATTAGCTTTGCAAATCTCTCACAAAGTTTATCATTAGTAGATCCAAAAATGATATCATCAACATATATTTGTACTATAATTAGTCCTTACCATAGTATTTATAAAAGAGAGTTTTATCAATTGTACCTCTTGTGAAATCACTCTCTAGCAGAAATAGAGCAAGTGTTTCATACCAGGCCCTTGGAGCTTGCTTTAGTCCATAGAGTGCTTTATCCAGTAAGTAGACATGATCTGGATATTTTGGATCAATGAACCCTGGAGGCTGTTCAACATAAACTTCCTCTTCGAGTTCTCCATTTAAAAATGCACTCTTCACATCCATTTGGAACACCTTAAACTTCTTGTGAGCAGCATAGGCAAGAAAGATTCTTATTGCCTCTAGCCTTGCAACTGGAGCAAATGTCTCATAATCAATGCCTTCTTGTTGTGAGTAACCCTTTGCAACCAATCATGCTTTGTTCCTTGTAACAATGCCCACACTTTCAGTTTTATTTCTGAACACCCACTTTGTACCAACTACAGATCTTTTATTTGGTCTTAGAACAAGAGTCCGGACTTTGTTCCTTTCAAATTCATTGAGCTCTTTTTGCATTGCTGTGACCCAGTCAACATCTTGTAGACCTTCTTCAACCTTCTTAGGTTCAGTTTGAGATTGAAAAGAATGGTAGAGACATTCATTCTGAGTGGCTTTTCTTGTTCTTACACTACTATCAGGGTTTCCTATGATTAAGTCAGGTGTGTGTGACTTAGACCATTTTCTTGCAGATGAAAGTTGACTCCTAGAAGAAGAACCTCCCCCTTGATCCATGAATTCTCTGTTATTTCCTTGATTAGTACCACTATTGTTTCCTGATGCTCCCCCTGAATTAGTGTTCCCATGGATATCAGTATTTGACTCATCAGAGTTTGTGGAAGATGAGTCTGATGATCTTTCTACTGATGTTTCTTGAGTTGAATCACTTGCAGTAGTCTCTGGATTTGAGTCATGTTGCTCCCCCTCAACATATGCTTCAGTGTCAGAAGAATTTCCATTGTACTGTGGAACCTCAGAGTTTTGAGTGATATCAGGATTTACTGAATCAGAGTCAGGATTTATAAGTTCAGCATAAGGTACTTCATTTTCAAATCTCAACTTGTCAGGGTCATCTGCATCTTCTAGACCTGTTATCTTCTTGTCATCAAAAGATACATGTATAGATTCCATGACTATTCTTGTTCTCAGATTGTAAACTCTAAAGGCTTTTATAGATAATGGATATCCCATAAAGATTCCTTCATCAGCTTTTAAGTCAAACTTGGTAAGCTGCTCCAGATGAGTTTTAAAAACAAAACACTTACAACCAAATATATGAAAGTATTTCAAATTTGGATTCTTTCCTTTCACCATCTCAAATGGTGTTTTTCCATGCTTGTTGATCAATGTTGCATTTTATGTAAAGCCAGCAGTTTGCACAGCCTCAGCCCAGAAGTAGGTGGGCAATCTTGCTTCTTCTAGCCTGCTTCTTGCAGATTCTATCAGAGTTCTATTCTTTCTTTCAACAACTCCATTTTGTTGTGGAGTTCTAGGAGCATAAAACTCTTGTTTTATCCCATTGAGTTTGCAGAACTCTTCCATAGAGCTATTCTTGGATTCAGTTCCATTATCACTTCTGATGATCTTCACTTTGTATGTTGATCCTTTTTCCAACTGCCTCACATGATCAAGAAGAATGGATGGAGATTCATCCTTGGTGTGCAGAAAATACACCCATGTGTATCTTGTATATTCATCAACAATCACAAGTGCATACCTCTTGTAATAACCCCAAAAAAAATTTTGGACTTTTTGTAATCCTTATGAATGGTGATTTTGCTGATTATGCTGATTAAGGAAAGTTTTCATGCCACACTATGTAGGAGTTCTTTTATTGATATTCTGAGATCTTATTAGTACTCCATAAAGTATATAAGTGTATGTAAAGATCGTCAGAATCCAAATTCGAACACTTTGATTTTTTCCGAAAATCCACCAGATACCGAAAGAATTGAGTATAAGGTAACATGATTAAAAGGATTTAAAATCAATAATTATAAGAGAGGTTCATAAGAGGAATATAAAATATTGTGAAAGGTTTAGAGGAACCCGAGTAATAAGATCTCAGGTATGATCCCTCAAACGATAAACGAGAACGAAAGTTAAGCGAACCGTATAACAGATAAGCGGTCATTAGCCAAGTAATTAAGGGTTAATCAAAGAGGTTAGTGGATGATAATGTCATCACACCAACAAGGAGAAGACATGAGTTAAAAGATGACACAATCATGATGACATAAGCATGACAAGAAGAATTGTTTTGTTGGATGATTCTTGGCCAAGTAAAAGTTACCATGGTAAATCTAAAAAGTAGCCAAGCCATAAAAAGAATAAACCAACTAATTCATTACACAAAACAACAAGTTGACTTCTTGTTCCAAGAACAAGAAGCTCTCGGCCTCTCTCCCATTTCAAGAAGAAGAAAATCCAAAACTCAAGATCCAAGCCTTGTTATTTTGTAAGGTAATTATCCAAGGTCCTTTATGATTAGTTATGGCTATCCTAGGAATCTAAGCTAAAAATTCCTTCACAATCTTTTTCAATAAATCATTGAAGAATAGAGTGAATAGTGTTTTCAAAAATTATAATTGTTTGATCTTATGTTTTTGGTTAGATCTAGCTTTGGTAAAGACTTTCAAGGGCTATTTCAAGTTTCTTAGTTACTTCTACTCACCAAGGAAGGTAAAAGCCTCATACCCTAGCTTTACTTTGAGTATTTAGGAGTGGTTTTGATTAATATAGTTTATGAGAAGCATGATTCTTGTTTGTTTAGAATTTGGTTAGATTTATAGTGATTTTGAGTTATGAATCTTGGTTATTGGTTAATGAACCTTAAGTATAGTTAGTAGCTCTTGTTTGTGATTGAATGAGTTGGAAAATCATGATGTTATGGACTGATGTAGTAAGGTTTGGATGAAGTTTGGTTGTATTGATGGTTATGAGTTGGTTTGTGGTTGATTGGAGTAGTTTAAACATTGGTAATCGCGTAAACATAGCCGTCGTAATGCCCGTTTTCATTAAACTGCTTGTTCTTAGTATTCGGGACAGAAAGCTAACTGACCAATCTGTAACTTTTCCATTTTTAGCTAGATCGTGTCGTAAGCTTCGTTTTGGTATGTGGTTCGCTTAGATCCGATGTACGGTTTAGGAGAAACGACCGTTTCAAGTAACGACGTTTCACGAGCGAATCATTACCCATCGCCTTACTTTGAAACCTTGGTTAAGGTCCTGACTAATTGGAGTATGAAACAATTATTTAAGATTAATTGTTTAGTTGTTAGAGTACTCGCGAAAGAGTCGCCTTAAAAAGTTAAACGGTTAATTTTATAAAAATGGTGGAGCCGAGGGTACTCGAGAGACTTATGTGAATCGTTAAGCGCAAAAGCGAACGTTAGAGTCCAATTGGTTAAAGTCTAGTTTCTTAAGCGGCCGTGGTTTAATTCCAACTTATATGTTGTTTATAGTTTACCAGACTCGCCCCAGGCCTTTTACCATCCCCAGTCGCTCAGGCAAGTTTTCAACCCGTTATACTGTTGTTGTGATGTATATATTTGTTTGTGCATTATCTGGGGATAAGTGCATGATTGTTATTAGCAAGTCTTGTGATATATTGGAGCATGTTGTTATGATATATATATATATATGCATGTCTGTTTCGTAATCTTGATATCTCATGGTTGATTCAATTGATTATAAACTACATAATACATATGCTAGAGATAAGCAGTACTTGCGTATAATTTTAGTATAGGGGACCCAGAGAGTTGAATATTTTTCTAAACCGGGAGGCGATGTTCCCGAGTATATTATATATATATAAATAGTTTTCAAAACTATTAATCGAATAAGGTTTATTCGATAGTTTTATATTATAAATGAATATTATTTTGAATATTAATTCGAGGACTTATGACTCCGCTTATTTTATTAAATAATATTCTTTATTTTCTTAAAGAAAAATATTTAGATATTTGCCAAGTATTCGGAAAATAATTGATACTATCAAATCATTCTTTAAATATTTCCAGAGATTATTTTCATACTTTATCAAAACTATTTTTGAAAGTTAGAGCGGATCCCAAAAACTCATTTTTAAATTTAAGATCTTCCTTTCGAAGGGGATTTAAATACTCGCTCAAAAATCTGAGGGATCTGGCTCCATGATATATTTTTATATTCGCAACGAGGTTGCTATTTTGATAAAAGAGTTTTTGATTACTTACCCAACACTCGGGAAGTAAAATTCTTGGAATGAATTTAATCCATTAACAGGCATCGCCTGAGAAATATTGGTGAGTTTTCTTTTCCAACTAGATACGGCTTCTTGGTGGAGCCGTATCAACAAGTTTCTACTTGGGGAAAGGGGGGACGAGCTTTACGTTTCAGAGTCATGGATTTCATCTGAAGTAGGAGTGGCATAAGTGGTCGAGTGCCGCCGGCCCAGCCTTATTATATTGGCCCAAATGGCCCGGAAGTTCCGCTAAGATGGTCCATTTCTTAGGAGTCCAGCGTTCGGTCGACAAGTAAATCCGACTGTTGAAAATATGGGGTTGCACTACTGCGACTGATCATCGTGAGTGGTCTTCCTGGCGCGGCAAACTCCCGTAATGAGTTTATCATCCAGTTTAGATATTTCTGCGACACTACCCAGAGCATTTCGATAAAAAGGCTACGGAAGGGTGATTGCTGAAGTGTTGTCAGGGTCAAATGGTTATAATGACGTTTCCATCGGATGAAGTATCTCGTAACTTCATTTCTTTTAAAAAATATTTCAAAGATTGAATCTATTCAAGTCTTATGTTGTAGTCTCATCTATATGATGAACCTTTGAAAACTTATCATACTTTGAACAGTGGTAGTTCAAGTAGTTTTCTAAAATGATATAAGTATATTGAAGTATTTGGTAACTTTATCTTCCTTTTAGCTTATATCCAGTAAGTAATTATCTTAAACTTGATAGAGATTTTCAATAAGTTATCTATTCAGATACTTGCATTATTGATTAAACTATATATTATCTTCCGAGCTGTAATGCTCACTCTTGCTTCATTTCTTCATCACACAACAACAGTTAGGAAGGATGGACAGACTCCAGCAGACCCAGCGCAAGAGCGTGGGAACGTCCCGCATCTTCCCGTTGATATCATAGCTGTCATAGCTGTAAAGGTAGATTTATCTGTAGGCCAGGCATTCTACTTTTGGGAATCAATTATGTATAATTATAACTTGTGTTGGATAATGGCAACTAATTGTAAACTTATTAAGTAATCATTTTGGGTTGTAATAACTTTTAATTTATGGATTCAAGGACTTGTACTTATTTCAAATTCATGTCTGAGACTATAACGTGTTGTGGTGTGTGTTATTGTGGGGTCACAGCATGAGGTTATTTATTTTTAATTAAGTTAAGTGATATTTATGGAAAGAAAGACCGTGATGACCCGGATTCCCGACCCCGGATCTGGGGGTGTTACAGAAATGGTATCAGAGCTAAGCGTTATAAATCTCAGAGATGATGCGATGATATAATAATAAACTCACAACGATAATAAGAACTCTTGCCAAGTTCATGGTCGGACTACTTAAAGTAGCGCTGACAGTTAAAACCCTTACGGGAATTATTATAAGTATCATGATAGTAACTTAGCTCATTTAATGTGTAGGCGCATGAGATAGAGGACCCAGAGATGTTCGAGCGTGAGCATGATGAGGCACTGCTAGATGCCGAGGATCAGGAGGAGCTGGAGGAGGATGATACGGATGAGGAGGACCCCTCAGAGGAGTCAGAGACAGAGGTTATTGCGATTTCAGATGAGGAGGACCCGGATGAGGTCCCAGTAGCTGAAGAGCATGCTGGTGCTATCGTGGAGTATACTGTACCCCCTTACCCTCACTTCCCGTGGTAAGAGCTCCTACCCCTCCACCACTATCTTGGAGCCCCTATGATGACAATTCTGAGACCCATACTCCCGAGCCCAGGCAGACCGAGGAAGTACCCCCAGCAGATCCGGATTCACCACCTCTCGACACTGCCAATAAGCAGTCTCTGTTAGCTCACGGTTACGTTCAGGATGTTCTGAGGACTCGAGTGGCTGTTGCTGAGACGCGGCTGGATGAGGCCATGAGAGAGTTAGATGCAGAGAGAGCTGGTAGGCGTGCACGGGCTCATGAGGCTAGAGCTATGATACCCCGATCTCTGAGGAGAGAGCTGACTGGGATAGAGCTTATGGCCCGTGCGAGACTCCGATCACTTCATGGAGATAGACATGGCAGGATATCCAGAAGGCAGGCTGATTACATTTTCCGTCATGCGATTGGAGAGAGTGTGGGAGTTAACCCGCTCTGGTGATTGATTCAGGGCCAGTGATGTGGTAGTCTAGTCATCTAGTTAGTCGAGGCCATAGTAAGAGCCAGTTTTCCGGGATAGTTGACTTGTATATAGTATCCCTTTCTCTGACTAGACAGATAGACTCATGTATTTCACTTTTGGGAAAATGACTGTAGCACTGTTGTACTTTTGACCAGATCGAACTATGTATTTCTTGCATTATGTATATATTTGTTTCCTTTAAGTTCAGTTCCTTAGTGACGAGATCACTATTTTTATCTTTATCATTACTGCACTTCTTGTGATTAGAACTGTCATAATATAATAGAATTGCGAGACACGATCTCCCCTTTATAGAAACTGTGCAAGGCACAATCTTATGTATGATTGTGACCTAACATTGAATTTTCCAAAATTTATCAGCGTCATGCCGCCAAGAAGGATTGGAACTAGGGCGAACCCTGGATTTGAGGACCAGGAAAGTCATAACCAGGATGGTAGAAACCAAGAACACGGTGAAGAGGAAGATGAGGATTATGTTGAACAGGATGACTCCCAATATGAAGAGGAGGAGGAAACATTTGATGTTGAAGGATTTAAGATAGAGGCTGAAAAAGGGGAAGCTGAAGTTGAGCAACAAGTACCAAACCTATACATGGATCCCATGGGGCAGTTCATGCAACTACTAAGGCAGAACTTGGAACATCAACCAAACCCACCCCCTCAAGGAAATAAGAATGATGTGGTAAACTCCTTCAGGGCTTTTAAGTCCCTTAAGCACCCTGAGTTCCACGGATCAGCCGACCCAGTTGAGGCGAGGGCATGGCTAAAGGAAATGGAGAAATCCTTTGAGATTCTGAGTACTGAAGAGACACAGAAGACTGTATTTGCTACCTACCTTCTGAAGGGAGAGGCCAACTACTGGTGGGAGGCCAAGAAAAACATGGAGACGGATGCTATCATAACCTGGGAGAGGTTCAGTCAATTGTTTTTGGGAAAATATTTCCCAAGGTTTATGGAGAACCAGATGGAGCTCAAGTTCTTGGAGCTAAAGTAGAATAACTTATTTGTAGCAGAGTACTAAGCAAAATTTACTGAGTTATCAAGGTTTATGCCGGAGTTTGTGAATACCGAGGAAAAGAAAGCTAGGAGGTTTCAGCAGGGACTGAAACCGTGGATTCAGAATAGGGTGGCAATCCTTGAGCTTACAGACTATGCCACTCTGGTACAAAAGGCAACAATTGCGGAAGATGGAAGTGAACAGATGCAGAAGGAAAGAGAGAAGAAAGGAATAAAAAGGAAAAGCATAAGCATGGGTGGAGGTTCCGCGGGAAGGAACTTCCCAAGTAGGTTTAACCGAGGAGCAGTGTCCCTCCCAAGGAGGAGTGCTGGATTTAGGCAACCGATGAGTATGAATGTGAGCCAGAGCGGCCAAAAGTTAGGAATGTCCTATTCCAACCAATCTCGACCCCCATTACCGGCCTGTAACACTTGTGGAAGGAAGCATTCTGGGGTGTGTGAAATGAAGGTAGTAACTTGTTTTAAGTGTGGTCAAGTGGGTCACTATTCCCACAATTGCACTTCGCCAACCCCTGATGTCAGCCAGGCCATGACTTGTTATGGATGTGGGCGTCTGGGTCACATGAGAAAGGACTGCCCAATGAATAAACCAGCAGCTTCAGGAGCAAGCAGGGCTGCTTCTAATAAGCCACCTACTGCAAGGACTTTCAACATGACAGTTCAAGATGCTATGAAAGACTCAGATGTGATAGCAGGTACCATTTCTCTAAATTCAGTCAGTGCAAATGTTTTATTTGATTCGGGAGCAACTAAATCTTTTATATCGAGGGACTTTGCGCTTAAATTGAGACTTAAGGTTGAACCCTTGATAGATACCTTACTAGTAGAAATAGCCAGCCATGAAGTTGTCCCTGTTAACCAGATTCACCCCTCCTGTGAGTTAGGCATAGGGGAACAATCTTTTAGTATTGATCTAATTCCTTTCAAATTAGGGGAATTTGATATAATTTTGGGAATAGACTAGTTATCAAGCAATGATGCTCAGATAGACTGTAAGGGGAAGAAAGTTAAGTTGAATATCCCAGGGGAGAAAGGAGTCATATTTCGAGGGAAGAGGCAGACGCAGAAATTTTTGACCATGGTTCAGGCCAATAAGATGCTACGAAAAGGAAATGAGGCTTACCTAGCCTATGTGGTGGACACGCAGAAGGAGGTGCCCAACTTGCAAGACATTTCGGTAGTCAACGAATTTGAAGATGTATTCCCACAAGACCTTTCGGGACTACCACCCGATAGAGTGATTGAATTTGCTATTGAGTTGGCCCCAGGAACGGCGCCAGTTTCAAAGGCACCTTACAGGTTAGCCCCGTTAGAGATGAAGGAATTGGCTACCCAATTACAGGAACTTTTGGGTAAGGGTATGATAAGACCCAGTGTGTCTCCGTGGGGAGCACCGGTATTATTTATTAAGAAGAAAGATGGGAGCATGAGGTTGTGCATCGACTACCGAGAGTTGAACAAGCTAACCATAAAGAACAGGTACCCGTTACCCAGAATAGACGATATGTTCGATCAGCTAAAGGATGTTGTCTACTTTTCCAAGATTGACCTGAGAACTAGATATCACCAACTAAAGATTAAACCTGAAGACATTCCAAAGACTGTGTTTCGTACCAGGTATGGGCACTATGAGTTCTTGGTTATAATGTCCTTTGGATTAACCAATGCCCCAGCGGATTTCATGGATTTAATGAATAGAGAATTCAAGAAGTACTTGGACAAGTGTGTGATAGTTTTTATCGATGATATTTTAATCTACTCAAGGACCGAGGCAGAACATACAGAGCATTTGAGGATAGCTCTAAGAATACTCAGAGAAGAACAGCTGTATGCCAAACTCTCGAAGTGTGAATTCTGGCAGAATGAAGTACAATTTTTAGGACATGTGATCAATAAGGAAGGAGTATTGGTTGACCCCTCCAAGATAGAGGCGGTCTCAAATTGGGAAAGGACAACCACACCCACAGAGGTAAGGAGTTTCATCGGATTGGCCGGCTACTATCGTAGATTTGTACAGGATTTTGTGAGGATCGCAACCCCTTTAACACGAATTACTCATAAGACATAGAAGTTCGAATGGACAGAGAAATGCGAGAACAGTTTTCAAAAATTGAAGAGAAGATTGGTGAAGGCCCCTGTGTTGGCGCTGCCAGACAAAAAGGAGATTTTGTGATATCTAGTAACGCGTCACACAAAGGATTAGGGTGCGTGCTTATGGAGCACAGTAAAGTGATTGCGTATGCATCGAGACAACTGAAAGAATACGAGATTAGATATCCTACTCATGACCTTGAGCTCGCTGCAATAGTTTTTCCCTTAAAAATTTGGAGGCACTACTTGTATGGAGAGAAGTGCGAGATTTTCACAGACCATAAACGCCTCAAGTACATATTCACGCAGAAAGAGCTCAACATGCGTCAGAGAAGATGGTTAGAGCTAATCAAGGACTATAATTGTGAGATTCTCTATCATCCAGGAAAAGCCAATATGGTGGCTGACGCCCTTAGTAGGAAGGAAAGACTCAAAATGATAATGTCTTCGGAGGAATTGATAAGGGATTTCGAGAAAATGGAAATAGAAGTAAAGGTAACCGGAGCCGGAACCGAAAAGCTGTTTGAGAATGCGATGCAGCCAGAGTTATTGTAAAAAATTAGATTATGCCAAGAAAAAGTAATGAATGAAGGCAGAGAGTCAATGACTAGAGAAGAGATCCATACGGAGAGAGATGATAAGGGGATAATGAGGTATTCCTACAGGATTTGGGTTCAGAATGTTTAAGAGCTTAAAGACGAGATTTTGGATGAAAGCCATAGTTCAAGGTATTCCATTTACCCGGGGAGCACCAAGATGTATAGGGATTTAAAGGAATATTACTGGTGGCCCAACATGAATAGGGACGTAGCAGAATGGGTAAGCAAATGTTTGACTTGCCAAAGAGTAAAGGCGCAGCACCAGAGGCCCAGTGGACTTTTATGACCCCTGGAGATTCCCGAATGGAAATGGGAATAGATAGCTATGGATTTTATTGTAGGCTTACCAAGGACAAAAGCCAATCACGATGCCATAAGGGTAATTATAGATCGACTGACAAAGTCAGCTCACTTCATTCCAATCAATGAGAGATACACAGTTGACAGACTGGTGGACATTTACCTTAAGGAAATAGTGACGCAACATGGAGTCCTGGCGTCCATTGTCTCAGACCGAGACCCCGGATTCAACTCCAGATTTTGGAGGAGCTTTCAAGAATGTGCAGGAACCAAATTAAACATGAGTACCGCTTACCATCCCCAAACGGATGGACAAAGTGAAAGGACCATCCATACACTAGAGGATATGTTGAGAGTCTGTACAATAGACTTTAAAGGAAGTTGGGATGATCACTTGTCGTTGATCGAGTTTTCTTATAACAATAGCTTTCATGCCAGCATCAGAATGCCGCCTTACGAGGCCCTGTACGGAAGAAGATGTCGATCTCCCTTATACTGAGATGAAGTGGGAGAGCTCAAGATGCTCGGACCCGAAGTGGTCCAAATGACCAAAGACATAGTGGATCTCATTAGAGGACGGCTTGTAGCAGCCCAAGACCGACAGAAGAGGTATGCAGACTTGGCCCGAAAGGACAAGGAGTATGAAGTAGGGGACTTAGTACTGCTAAAGGTATCCCCTTGGAAAGGATTGATGAGGTTCGGAAAGAAAGGGAAACTAAGCCCAAGATACTAAGACAGATTGGGAAGTTAGCGTACGAGCCAGCCCTACCCCCGAACCTACAACAAGTTCATAATGTGTTCCATGTGTCAATGCTAAGGAATTATCATCGGGATGCCAAGCACATAGTGGAATACGAGCATGTGGACATGCAACCAGACCTGACTTACGTGGAGCAACCAGTGAAGATCATGGATAAAAAGGAGCAGGTGCTTCGGAACAAAGTGATCAAGCTAGTCAGAGTGCTATGGCAGAATCATAATGTGGAGGAGTCAACTTGGGAACTAAGCGCAATTCTAGAAAACTACCCCCATTTATTTTCTATCTGATTCCGGGATGGAATCTTTTTAAGGAGGGAAGACTGTAATAATCCCAAAAAAAATTTGGACTTTTTGTAATCCTTATGAATAGTGATTTTGTTGATTATGCTGATTAAGGAAATTTCTCATGCCACACTATGTAGGAGTTCTTTTATTGATATTCTGAGATCTTATTAGTACTCCATAAAGTATATAGGTGTATGTAAAGATCGTCAGAATCCAAATTCGAACACTTTGATTTTTCTCGAAAATCCACCAGATACCGAAAAAATTGAGTATAAGGTAACATGATTAAAAGGATTTTAAATAAATGATTATAAGAGAGGATCATAAAAGGAATATAAAATATTGATAAAGGTTCAGAGGAACCCGGGTAATAAGATCCCGGGTATGATCCCTCAAACGACAAACGAGAACGAAAGTTAAGCGAACCGTATAACAGATAAGCGGTCATTAGACAAGTAATTAAGGGTTAATCAAAGAGGTCAGTGGATGATGATGTCATCACACCAACAAGGAGAAGACATGTGTTAAAATATGACACAATCATGATGACATAAGCATGACAAGAAGAATTGTTTTGTTGGATGGTTCTTGGCCAAGTAAAAGTTACCATGGTAAATCTAAAAGTAGCCAAGCCATAAAAAGAATAAACCAACTAATTCATTACACAAAACAACAAGTTGACTTCTTGTTCCAAGAACAAGAAGCTCTCGGCCTCTCTCCCATTTCAAGAAGAAGAAAATCCAAAACTCAAGATCCAAGCCTTGTTATTTTGTAAGGTAATTATCCAAGGTCCTTTATGATTAGTTATGCCTATCCTAGGAATCTAAACTACAAATTCCTTCACAATCTTTTTCAATAAATCATTAAAGAAGAGAGTGAATAGTGTTTTCAAAAATTATAATTGTTTGATCTTATGTTTTTGGTTAGATCTAGCTTTGGTAAAGACTTTCAAGGGCTATTTCAAGCTTCTTAGTTACTTCTACTCACCAAGGAAGGTAAAACCTCATACCCTAGATTTACTTTGAGTATTTAGGAGTGGTTTTGATTAATATAGTTTATGAGAAGCATGATTCTTGTTTTTTTAGAGTTTGGCTGGATTTGTAGTGATTTTGAGTTATGAATCTTGATTATTGGTTAATGAACCTTAAGTATAGTTAGTAGCTCTTGTTTATGATTGAATGAGTTGGAAAATCATGAGGTTATGGACTGATGTAGTAACGTTTGGATAAAGTTTGGTTGTATTGATGGTTATGAGTTGGTTTGTGGTTGATTGGAGTAGTTTAAACATTGGTAATCGCGTAAACATAGCCGTCATAATGCCCATTTTCATTCAACTACTTATTCTTAGTATTCGGGACAGAAATCTAACTGACCAATCAGTACTTTTCCTTGTTTAGCTAGATCGTGTCGTAAACTTTGTTTTGGTATGTGGTTCGCTTAGATCCGATGTACGGTTTAGGAGAAACGACCGTTTTAAGTAACGACATTTCGCGAGCGAACCATTACCCCTCGCCTTAATTTGAAACCTTGGTTAAGGTCCTTAAATGACTAATTGGAGTATGAAATAACTATGTAATATTAATTGTTAGTTGGTAGAGTATTCGCGAAAGAGTCGCCTTAAAAAGTTAAACGGTTAATTTTATAAAAATGGTGGAGCCGAGGGTACTCGAGCGACTTATGTGAATCGTTAAGCGCAAAAGCGAACATTAGGGTCCAATTGGTTAAAGTCTAGTTTCTTAAGTGATCGTGGTTTAATTCCAACTTATATGTTTTTTATAGGTTACCAGACTCGCCCCAGGCCTTTTACCACCCCAGTCACTCAGGCAAATTTTCTACCCGTTATACTGTTGTTATGATGTATATATTTGTTTGTACATTATCTGGGGATAAGTGCATGGTTTTTATTAGCAAGTCTTGCGATATATTGGAGCATGTTGTTATGATATATATATATATATGCATGCCTGTTTCATAATCTTGATATCTCATTGTTGATTCAATTGATTATAAACTGCATAATACTTATGCTAGAGATAAGCAGTACTTGCGTATACCTTTAGTATAGGGGACCCAGAGTTGAACATTTTTCTAAACCGGGAAGCGATGTTACCGAGTATATTATATATATATAAATACTTTTCAAAACTATTAATGAAATAAGGTTTATTCGATAGTTTTATATTATAAATGAATATTATGTTGAATATTCATTCGAGGACTTATGACTCCGCTTATTTTATTTAATGAATATTATTTTGAATATTCATTCGAGGACTTATGACTCCGCTTATTTTATTTAATGAATATTATTTTGAATATTCATTCGAGGACTTATGACTCCGCTTATTTTATTAAATAATATTCTTTATTTTCCTAAGGAAAATATTTTGATATTTTCCAAGTATTCGGAAAATAATTGATACTATCAAATCATTCTTTAAATATTTCCAGAGATTATTTTCACACTTTATCAAAACTATTTTTGAAAGTTAGAGCGGATCCCAAAAACTCGTTTTCAAATTTAAGATCTTCCTTTCGAAGGGGATTTAAATTCTCGCTCAAAAATCTGAGGCATCCGGCTCCGTGATATGTTTTTTATATTCGCAACGAGGTTGCTGTTTTGATAAAAAAGTTTTTTATTACTTACCCAACACTCGGGAAGTAAAATTCTTGGAATGAGTTTAATCCATTAACAGGCATCGCCTGGGAAATATCGGTGAGTTTTCCTTTCCAACTAGATACGGCTTCTTGGTGGAGCCGTATCAACAAGTTTCTACTTGGGGAAAGGGGGATGAGCTTTACGTTTCAGAGTCATGGATTTCATCTAAACTAGGAGTGGCGTAAGTGGTTGAGTAGCGCTGGCCCAGCCTTATTATATTGGCCCAAATGGCCCGGAAGTTCCGCTAAGACGGTCCATTCCTTAGGAGTCCAGCGTTCGGTTGACAAGTAAATCCGATTGTTCTCCTCTATATGTAGAAAATTGTGGGGTTGCACTACTGCGACTGATCATCGTGAGTGGTCTTCCTGGCACGGCAAACTCCCGTAATGAGTTCATCATCCAGTTTGGATATTTCTGCGACACTACCCAGAGCATTTCGATAGAAAGGCTACGGATGGGTGATTGCTGAAGTATTGTCAGGGTCAAATGGTTATAATGATGTTTCCATCGGATGAAGTATCTCGTAACTTCATTTCTTTTAAACAATATTTCAAAGATTGAATCTATTCAAGTCTTATGTTGTAGTCTCATCTATGTGATGAACCTTTGAAAACTTATTATACTTTGAACAGTGGTAGTTCAAGTAGTTTTCTAAAATGATAAAAGTATATTGAAGTATTTGGTAACTTCATCTTCCTTTAAGCTTATATCCAGTAAGTAATTATCTTACACTTGATAGAGATTTTCAGTAAGTTATCTATTCAGATACTTGCATTATTGATTAAACTATATATTATCTTGCGAACTGTAATGCTCACTTTTGCTTCATTTCTTCATTACACAACAACAATTAGGAAGGATGGCCAGACTCTAGCAGACCCAGCGCAAGAGCGTGGGAAGCGTCCCGCGTCTTCCCGTTGATATCATAGCTACCATAGCTACAGAGGTAGATTTACCTGTAGGCCAGGCATTCTACTTTTGGGAATCAATTATGTATAATTATAACTTGTGTTGGATAATGGCAACTAATTGTAAACTTATTAAGTAATCATTTTGGGCTGTAATAACTTTTAATTTATGGATTCAAGGACTTTTAGTTATTTCAAATTCATCTCTGACACTATAACGTGTTGTGGTGTGTGTTATTGTGGGGTCACAGCATGAGGTTATTTATTTTTAATTAAGTTAAGTGATATTTATGGAAAGAAAGACCGTGACGACCCGGATTCCCGACCCCGGATCTGGGGGGTGTTACACCTCTTCTTGGCAATAGACATAACATTCACTAGACCAAAGAGATCAACATGAAGTAGATGATATGGTTCAAGAATGGAGGATTCAGTTTTACTCTTGAAAGATATCTTCCTTTATTTGGCTTTCTGGCGTGAATCACATAAGCCATCAAGAGTAAACACTGCATTGGGCAATCCTCTTACAAGATCTTTCCTCACAAGTTCATTGATATTGTTGAAGTTAAGGTGAGAAAGTCTTTTATACCAGTTTCAGCTGTCTTCCACAGATGCTCTACTCAGTAGACAAACTTCTGAATTATCAATTCCTGTGAAGACCCTGGCTTCATATAAACTACCATGTCTCACACCAGTCAATATGATCTTGCCATCAGACTTACTGACAACTTCACAATGCCCCTCATAAAAATTGACATGGTAACCTCTGTCACAAATTTGACTCACACTGATCAGATTATACATGAATCCTGCAACCAGAGCTACATTTTTAATGATGACATTTCCAATTTTAATTTTGCAATATCCCAAGATTTTTCCTAAGTTGTCATCTCCATAAGAAACGCTTGGGCCATCCTTCTCCTCAAATTATGATAGCAGGGATTTATAACCAGTCATATATCCTGAGCATCTAAAGCATTCCTCCTGTCACCCTGTAATCAATAATTTGAATCAGTTAGGGTTTTTAAGGACCCAGACTTTCTTGGATCCTTTGGCCTTTTTAAGTTTGTTAACATATGCAGCAAAAGACTTCATATCAGTATTTATGTTAATATTCTTACTATCAGTATCTATACAAGCGGAAAAAGATTTTGCTTTAACTAAAGAGGGTTTCAATTTATAAAAATCATAATACAAACTGTGATACTCTTTACATGTATAAATAGAGTGCCAAACACTGCCACAATGAAAACAAGGATTCTGTGGTTTATATCTAACTGTTCTATTCCTAAACTCTGATTTGGAAGGAACAACTTTTATCTCTTTATTCTTCCTGCAAGAATTAGCAAGATGATTAGTGCTACCACAGTTTGAACAGGTCTTTCTAGGTGCATTAGGAGGAGTCACATAATTTCCATTCTTATTAACACCTACCTTGCCATTCCTATTTTTCTTGGACCTTTTCATCTTGTCTTTCATGTGTAAGTCCTTCATCTTTTGCTTAAGCTGTTTCTGAGTCATTGAACCAATATTTACTGAATTTGTGTGAACTTGTTCACTCTTTTCAGTAGTTAAGTTTGATCTAGGTGTTGAGGTAGTACCTTCCTCATGGATTGATTTAACATTATTAGCACTTGGATTAAACTTAATGGTCTTTATTTGAACCTTGTTTAATTTGACCTGACTATCAGTTTTTATTGGTTCCATTTTCTCAGTTTCTTCTCCACTTTTCTTATCAGAATTAAATCTAGCTGAATATCCTAATCCTGATCCCCAACAGCCATTTTCTAAGATTCCTGAGTTGTTTTTCCTGAGTTAGTCCAAATTTTAATGACTTCTCTTTCTTTAGCTAGCTCTTTTTCTAGATAAGCATGTTTTTCTAGCAATTTTTCTTTAACATAAACAGCATTATCTCTTTCTTTTTGAATTTCTAGCATGGAAAGCAACTCAGTTTCTAGGTAATCATTCCTTTTCTTTAGCACAGAGTTTTCACTCTTGATTTTATTGTTCTCTAAGGCCTGATCCCTAAAACTATGCAGAGACTTAAGAAATAATCTTAATTCATAAATATCATCAGTATCAAATGCAAGAGTAGATTGAGGTACCTTTAGTTCACCATTGTCAGCATTAGCATTCGTCATGGAGCATAAATGATCCCATCATCTGAGTTTGATGAATCATCCTAGTTTCTCTGCTTTGAGATCAAAGCTTGTTTCTTCTCAGCTCAGGGTTTTCTGCAGCCAGCTACAAAGTGTCCAAGTCCATCACAGTTGTAACATCTATCTTGTGACTTGTTAAGTTTTCCAGATCTAGCTTCCTTCCAATCAGTATTTCCCCTATTGTTCCTCTTATCAGAGTTTGAGGAACTGGAACCTTTTCTGGAAAATCTTCTCCCTTTCTTAAAGTTTCTGTAGACCATCTTCTTGAAGCTTTTAACCAGTAGGGCAGCCATTTGATCCATATCTTCATTGTTGTTGTGATCACTGTCAGTATCTGATTCAATATCAGGATTTGAGTCATCATCATAATTTGATGATTTAGTATCTGACTTAGCAATCATGGTTTTCCCTTTGGAGTAGCTTTTCCTCCTAACTTTCTCCTTTGGCTTCTCTTCAACGTTGAGTGCAACTGGTCTAGCTTTTTATCCTTTCCTCTTGCTCCTTTGCTCCATCTCTAGTTCATGAGTTTTCAGAACTCCATAGATCTCATCTAGAGGTGTGATGTCAAGTTGATAGTTATCCCTAATTGATGTGACTTTAAAGTCCCACTTTTCAGGGAGAGCAAGTAGGAACTTCAAGTTTCAGTCCTCCAAATCATATTCTTTGTTGACAAGGGATAAGTCATTCAGCAACTTCTGAAATCTGTCATATATCTCAGTTAGGGACTTATTGTCCCTTGAGTCAAAGTGCTCATATTCTTGAGTAAGTACTGTCCTCTTATTCTTCCTTATAGTAGTTGTACCTTGACACTTTACTTCTAAAGCATCCCATATCTCTTTTGCTGTTTTACATCCAATGACTCTTGTAATATCCCGACAAATTATAATTAAGTAAAATAAATTTATGTGCTCATATTATTTTTACAAGTATTATGCATATTATAAAAATATTTGATTAAATTTTAAATAAAATTTATCTTGTGTATTGTTGGTTTGCTCGAATATGTCAACCTCTTATAAAGAGTTAAAGGGGATACGGATCGAAGTGATAGGATGAGGAAGAGGAATGACGGAAAGAGGAAAGGATGATAAGATATAATCACTGAATAGGAATAAAAAGATGAAACTTTTAACTAAAACACGCAAGCTAAAATAAATTAGCCCACATCTTTTACTAGACAGAGCCTAGTAGAAAGGAACATTTCACTTGAAAGTGAAAATGTTGCCTTGGAAATAAAATTAGTAGTAGAGCTCTTTCTATAGAGCAAGTATCTTGGTTAGTTCCACAGTTTTTCGATGTGGGACTAAGTGGATGTAGACTAAAAGCTATAATAGCTTTCAAGTCTAGTTGTTTATGATTTTTGAGTTTGTTGAAGGTCCCTTTATATAGATAAAGTTGGACCATTATTTTGTACATTTTCGATGTGGGATGAAGTTCATCAAGTTAAACTATGTTAGTGTATTTTGTTATATAGAGCATGGGAGAGAAGCACTCCTCAACTCTATCAGTGTGGGATAAAAAGGGAGTTAAACTTACACCAAGGAAGGCACAGTTATATAGAGAGAGTCATGAGTTTTCTTCAAAACATAAGCAATGTGGGATATGGGAAGGTAATGAGAAATAGAATTACTATACTACCACATTGGAAATAAAAAGGAAATATGATAGCATTATATAGTAAGACATTAGATATTAATAATAAATTGGTGATTGTGATGGCAACAGCTAGTCACTTGTAGTGTAGGGCTTGACGCCGCTAAGGCACAAACCAGGCTTTGCCAAGGCGAGTGTTTCCCATTTGTTTTGTTTTATATACCACATTGAATACATGAAAAAAGATAAGTGTGGATGAATAGAAGGAACTCTATAATATTAAGAAACTAAGTAACTCGTGTGTCCAAAGCGTTGACACCGACGCCAAGAAGGCTCTTGTTGTCACTGGCGCCTAACTCCATATTGAAAGTGTAACGCCCTCCATACCTGGGTCAGAAGTTTGAGGCTCACAACACACATACCACAATATATATAAACCTGTATATAAAATGTTATATGCATTGACCCTTCTTTACACAACCACGAATCGTAACAGGTTAAAGTATGAAAGCAAGCCACAATCTTATCTTTTATTATATCGTACCAAATCCCAACTAGTTCAACTTACAATTTCTAATGATATTGTGGTTACAATCTTGCATAACTCATCTACAATATAAAGCTCCTGCTAGCTCGATCCAACTTAACCTGGAATCCTAGCTCGCACACTAGACTGGGAATCCATGATACCAACAATTACCTTTTCAACTGTTGAAAACATAAAAAGGTTTGCAAGAGTGAGCTAACTAGCTCAGCAAGTCATAATAGCAATAACTGAGGTTAAACAATGATCAATTGAAATAATTCTAAAGAATCAAGTTTCTGAATAAGCAATGATTAGAATTGGATATTTACTTTTCATTTTAAAAACCAAGGTTAGGTTGCTGATCAGTCATGCACTAACCCCGAGCAAGGCTCCCTGCTTTGCTCTATATACTGGATCCAAGGCACACATTGGCCTATTATGACCACGAATCTGGTCCGACCACGAATCTGGTCCACACTCATAAAACCATCCAATTCTAAAACAATTCAATATGAAAACCAATGTAATTCAATAAGCTGAATCATAAACATCATTTATCTTAAAACATAGGGTGATTTGTAATACCATAAAGGTATAACAAGGATTTCAAAAAGAATGGCTTTCAATCAAGAAAAGAATCAGAAAGTAGAAGACCAAGGGTTCAAGGGTTTCAAGGATTGGTCTTCTGTTAAACAAGGAATAAGGGTTGGTACGTCAAGCAATTCAATATCAAAATTAAGTATGTGGTAGATATTTATTTGTGGAGTAGTATCATATGTGTCTGGCTCGTATCTGAGAATTCAACAATCAATGATTTATGAAGAATAAGGCTTATGGCTCAAGATCAATAAGAATCAGGGTTCAAGGTTGAATAGTTTAAAGCGCTTGCAATATAAAACAGGATTTATTTTGAATACTAGCAACATGTTATGAGAAAGTTCGAAAATATTTGCAATATATCTTGAAGAAGGTTCAGAAGTACTTGCCTTGTCACAAATGATTTCCAACTTTACTTGTACTCATCTAACAGTTTTACTTTTCAATCATTTTCCTTCTTTTTCTATGCCTTGCTTCCATTCATCAATCACTTTCCTTCTCTTTCTATGCTTCAATTCTATTTACGGATCACTGACTTTCTTTTTCTATACATCGCTTACTCTACTATGCATCACAAGTATCTATCAAAATACTCAATCTCATATCATTCTAATCGACACATAGATGTCATAAGCTTTTATCTACCCTTCGTTTCACCCAAATCCGATTTACGGATTGAACGTTATGACTAAAACAGTCAAACAATAACCACATAGGCATATAACACATCAATCAGATAGCACGTAGCACATTACACGCAAGATATTCGATCAAAATAATTTTTCAAAGAAGATTCGGGGTCAAAATAATTTTCTAGGTATTTATTACGAATTTTTTGAACATTTTTTGGAATTAAAACGGGAATTCGAATTAATTTATAATTAAATAATAGGGTTTGAACACCCAAATATGACTTTAAAATCATTTTATAATAATTATCGAGCCTTGAAAATAATTTAAAATAATATTTAAAGCTCGAAACTATTTTTCAGAATTTTTAAATCAAAATAAATAATTAAATCTAATTATTACATCAATTAATATTAATTAATAATTAATTAAATTAATTAGTCGATTAATATTAAATTAATCGATTAATTAAGGTAAATAAAAACTAACTAAAATTAATTAATAAAATAAATCAGATTTATTTTTTAATAAATAAATATTTAAAATAATTTTCTAATTATAAATAATGAATTTTGAAATTAAAAAGGATTTTAAAAATTAAAAACAGAATTTTTGATTTATTTTTAAAACAAATTTTGCACAAACAGATTTCCAGAAAAAGAATAAGGAACGTTTGGATCAAAAGCGAGTCAGAATTATAATAAAAAGGGTCAGATTCAGGATTCTAAGAACAGGGCACGACCCGCCGGAGTTATCGCCGGAATCTGGGTTTTCCAGATTCCGTCGTCTTCCCCAGTGTGCAGCCGGATTTCGGCGAGTTGCAAATCAACTCGGTTAGCCATGATTCCGAATCCAAAACACTCCACAGAAGTCCAGGAACCCAGAAACACAATGAATAAGCTACATTCATCAACAGAGCTCGAACTCCGGCCAAAATTGATTAAAAACCGGTGAGTTTCCGATGAACAACAAAATCACAAATTACTCGACTAAATTCAAAGATGTTTATACCAAAACGAAGCTGGTGATTCATACAATGAAACCCAATGATCATAATCAACAAACAATCGATAATAAACTCAGGAAATCATTTGAAATTTTGTAAAAATCCAAGAACTCGGTTTCACTCAATATTAAACCAAAATCAACAAGTTTATATACCAAATCAATCCTTAAGATCTCAGGAATGATAATCCATCAACAAAACAATCAAACAATCACTCTAAATCAAAAACCGAATTTAAATTTATATAAATAAAAAATTAAAAATATGAAATTGAAAAATAAGTAACCTTATTCGTAGATTTTGATACGGATACAATCGTCTCGTCAAGAGCTTCGTTTTGATTATTCATACGCCTCCATCGGATTCCAATATCGTCTTCAAATTCTCGTTTGATTGCGAAGAACACAAAGAACACGATTCGTTTCTATGGATAATTATAAATTTTTACTGTATAATAGTGTTTTTCCGTATAAAATAAAGTACAGTATCGGCTATTTATATTTATGGAATATTAGTACGCTTTGGATCGTGTTGGATCGATAAATAAGTTACTTAGCCGCTAAGTAACTGCAAAAACGATCTGATTTGGTACCCGTATTGGATAATTATCACAACCGAGCTTCTAATAAAACACTTTATATGAAAATAATATCATAATATCCCATCTTTTAAGAATACGGGTTTTGTTGCTTTATCGAAATTATTATCGTATCGAAAATTGTGCGCCGGGACGCGCACGGGTCAAACCTTAATCCAGATCGAAAAAGTCAAAATACGAAAAATGTCCGGAATTATCATATTAGGTTAGGAAGGAGTTTTCGGAAGAGTTTTGGGTTGTAAATACGTAAAAACGGTTGAGATTGGACGATTCCCGGCTTTATAAAATAATTTTGTAATTATTCAAAAAATAATTAATAAATTCATAAATTAATATAAAATCATATAACATTCCAAAAATTACCAGAAAAATACCACACTTATCTATATTTTATTCTGGACATAATAAAATTAACATACTCACATTTTATCACATATAAACATCCAAATATTATTATCAATCAACAAATAATTCACCAGAATTCACATAATAATCATCTAATAATCATTTATTGATAAAATAATTACAAGCTATTTCCCGGATATTACATCATTCCCCCTTAAAAGGATTATGTCCTCAGAATCACACTAAGGACCAGATATTGATACATTCAAGTATCTCACTTCCATTTTCTCAGGTTGATCCCTCAACCTTACAACTTTTCATAAACTCTTACTCCCATCATCACTCATTACTTAACAGCTTCTTGCTGATATCATATTATATCTGTTGCTCATATAACTTAACTCAATTCTCTTTTTATATATAATGGAGCTAAGGTACTCTTCCTGAGTATACACATATAAATACCTTATGAATCTGCTAAACGTGTGGCGGTGAGGCCAACTTACTTACACTTATCCTGACTATTTTACGGTCTCAAAAGGACCAACATAATGCATACTAATTATCTTTTCTTACTAATTCTAGTAATTCGTGCTCATGAATGTTTGCAATAGTTACTAGTTGTTGAACCTCATTCCCACATGTTTCTTTGTTCAATTAACCTAGTTTTAATCGCTTCCAATCGCATTCGAGGCTCTTTAATCGTTCCCTTAATCTTCTTGTCCATTTGCGAATGATATATTGAAACCATGGCGTATTCGATTTCTACCTTTCTCGAAATTACTTTCGAATTAAGTATTAACGAGAAAGCTTGACTGGATATGATTGCCGCACAAACTTATCACCATATCTTAATTTTCTTGAATCACAGTCGAGTATATTTGCCGAGCGAACATCTCTTACTACTTAAAAGACAATTTACTAATCTGGAGGCATCACCCGCATATTCTAACCTATATTATCATTTACTTTGGTTTTAGGAAGTTCTCATACGAAACTGGCTGTAATGCTCTCTTTGACGTTTAGTCACATATAACACTTATTCTTTCTTTATTCCATATTATCAGAAAGTCCTCTTTGACATCTATGTCTTGTATCATATTCTTGGAATAACTTGAATCCCTTGAGTTAGCGACCTTGATCGTTCATCTAGGAGTGGTATATACTATTCTGGTTCGACATAATTCATCATATTCTGAATACTCCTGTCAAATCTCACATCAAACAATATTGATCATTTATAATCAGTTTCTGGATCTGATGACGTACCACCATTTCTTCAGGCAGCAACTAACCCACTTATTGGACAAACTGCTTACTAATAAAAGAGCAAGACTGGGTTTGGATAACCTATCAATAAATTTAATTTACGCTATCCTCACATTTGGTTCTCAGGTGATTTCACTACGATATCTCTTGGCGAAATATATCTATCTTTATTTTTGAAAGTCAACGGTTATAATAATCCATCTAGCATTTGATGCTCCGTCCTAATTCTTGGGTAGGTATAACATTTACTTATATGTTTCTCCCATTTTCTCTTCATGTCTGGTCACTAGATTTGTTCTTTCAGCCCTCGGTACATAATCGTACTTCTGAGATGCATTCCATATCTCAATTTATAAATTTTTCCTCAAACTCTTCACTTTACTCCAGTCCCACATAATACCCCTATCTTACCTATATCCTGGCATCTTATAAAATTTCTTTATCATCCTTTTGATTCCACTTCCTCTCCTATTTCCGTTCTTCATTCTCATAGCTCATTCAAAACCGAACTCTTGACATTAATACTCATTTTGATGTCATATCAAATTAGATATCAATACAAACTTTGATGCTCACAACATCCCATTCTGAAGTAAACATCAATCATCTATATTAATACCACTTTCGATATTTAACAACAACTTAAGTATCAATATCAATCAGAAACTGAATTAAAACTGTATCTCATACTTTATCCAAAACAGAAATACTTGGTAAATCATTTATTGTATGATTATCAAAATAATTTAAAAACAAGACGTCTTTTAATAAACTTTATTGCAGATGATAAAATCTCTTTGGTTGTCTAATAAAATCCGTATTGGTGTAGTTATTAACATCTTCCTTTTTTCCACCTCCCTTCTTCCTTTCCTTCATTCCTTCTCTTTGCTCTATCTTCAATCTTTAGTTCTTGAAAACATTTTTTCCACTTGTCCATACAAATAACTTTTTATTTCTTTTGTCCATTATAAAGGGCATATTCATCCAAGTAAAGCCTCACACACTTGCAGCAATTTCTGAATTCTAATGATGTCCTTACTTTCTCCAAATTCCTCATTGCCTTGATTTCGGATTTTAAAGTCACATCAAAATTTGACTTAATCTATTTGGGATCGATTTCCATCTAACTGACCATTAATTGGTAAAATTAACCAATTAGCTCATTTAATTGGTCATTTGCACCAAGTGATGACTAGCTAAATGAAATCAAAGATCAATTATATATAGTCAGATTGGATGTAACAACCTCTTTCAAGAATTGGGATCATAATTATTTGGAGTATCAACAAGGGTATCAATAACGCACGGAAGTATACTTTCTATCTTCAATAGTAGAGTATTCTCCGAAAATTTGGGCAGCATCTCCTTTATATTATTGACTACCAGTCGGACTCAAGCCGACACCAACAATCAATCACACAATAACTCAGAAGTATACCAATCAACTTCCGCCTTCTAAACTCACCATTTGACCACCATACATAATACTAATCAGTATAACTCATATCTTTAGTTCAACTTAAGATTATAGCGAACAATTCTTATTATACCATACCTTTTTCTCATATTTTTTTATTATAATAGAATATCAATGCTTAGTACAATTACAAATTATTCTAAAATTCTTCTAGTTCATGTTTCAATTCAAGCTCTCTCATTAATAATTCGTCTATCCTTGACAATATACACTTGTTCTTATTAATTAACTTGTTCAACTTCTGATAACCAACATCTGGTCTCAACCCACACTCTCATAATCTTGTGAAAGAATTCCTTTGGTTGTAAAGCATCATTTCTTAAAAAAAATTATTGCAGTCAAACCACCATACCTTCATTTCCCTTTATGTCTCTTCATACTGAACCTTCTTTGCTGACCCAGTTATAAGCATCAAATTTGCCGTAACTTACTTACTCGAGTGGGAAAGCCTAACCATTCTTTGATGAATGCACTCAAAATTTATTCGTAACTAGCATTTCTTCGATCTTGAATCTTCATGACAAATATCTCCCACATGATTGAGGTATATTTCATCTTCACAATGTATTATTCAATTATCTGGTTATTATTAAGAATTTCTTCATTCGCTTTCGTTGTCCAATCAATCATTTGCCTTATCCGATATATGCAGCTTTACTTTCTTATTTCTCTAGTTAATTAATCTCATACGGTTTGCTAATTACTCCAATTCAGGCCAAAATCTTATACTCGCAACATATCATGTATACAGATTTCCGCTTCTGATTTGATGTTCTCACAACAACCGCGTTATCGGCATAATGGTTCTTCTATGCACGTAAATGTCAACCATTCATTGGCTTGCAATTATCCACACTCATCACATAATTCCATCCACTACATGGGTTAATTTCACTTCCTTTTAAAACATTCAGAGAATGGACCTTACACAAGAAGGAATTTATGTATAAAATTCTGATTGGAAACCTTTTGTAAGGAATAAGAGTACAAGGAAACAATCATAAGAATTCATGAATCAAAAAATCTTGATTGAAGAAAAAGAATGAATAATGATTTAGATATGAATGAGACAACCATATTGATACTCAAGATGGCTAGTCTTTCATATTATATGGCATACAACACATGATTAGGTGGTGTCCCACCAGACTCTTTATCATTTCGACAAAGCGTCACATCATAACACTGCTTGTCACAATCAGAAAGCAATATTTTGGAGGAGGAATGATTTGAAAGGGATTCAACAATTTTCTTACCGCCTTATAGAGCTGATCACGAAAGAAATTCATACTTTACTCGAGATTCATAAGAATATATAGGATTATTGGGAAGAATAATATCATTGGTCGTCATCCATATTTTATCTGTTTATAGCTTCAACGCTTGTCCGATCAATAGATCCCATACCGAGTCGTATATTAACTTTAGAAAATTCTCTGAAGTGCTTGCTTAAATCGATCATTAGAGTAATTTCTCATTTATTAGGTCTTGTATCTTTAGCATCACACTTCCATATTTATAATTCGACTCTATTTACGGTCTTACGAGATTTATAATCATAACTTCAAATTTCGGTTATGCTGCTGATCGCTCAACATATCGCCTCTTTTGCTAATAACGTTCTTTCTTTAGAAAAGTCTGGAGATTTCCTCAATCTTCTTTGCTCGTAATTGCTTTCTTGTGAATCGACGTATTCTTTGGTCTCTAATCGTCTCAGAAATTGGATGAACAGTTTCTCCGTACATTGATTCTGTCGTTAACTTATCAAACAAGATTCACACTCTTTTCTTAAGAACAATCACATCTTCTCCATAATAGTGAGTCCACTTGGCCTTCTACATGTGTCATACTAACTTTTAGAACAAGTATTCTCCTGGATAATCTGAATCTTATAACAAACAAGAAACTCAAGTAGTAGTTTGACAACCAAGTTTTTAAAACTTGTTTTGTTTAAAGGACTTTTAGAAAAAGTTTGTTAAGAAAATCTCTTTTGAAAACTGTTCAAAATTTTAAAATATCATACACCTGGTTGTCGTTACTATGTGAGTTGGTTGTCATCTTTTTCAATAATTTCAAGGTATCAAATCAAGGAAGCAATCAGATAAGGGCCCATTCATTTCCATATATTTTCTACCCCTTATTGGGTCCATTTTGCCTTCATTGGTCAACAAAAACTCTGGTTACCGTTGCATATTATCTTATTTGTTGTTTGACATCTAATCTTCCATACTGGTAACATTCCATCATCCTCTCTTATGATTACTAGGTATAACAAGTCTATCCAGTAATCATCAGATCGATTTTATAACACAAGGTCAATTTACATCACATTACTTCTATACGTATCATGTTTGGTTATAACATCATCATCTAATTCCAAGAAAACTCTCGATCTCCAATCCTCTCAGATTTCTTTTTAAAAATACATCTAGCTCACTCCACAAGATAATCACGGGTGGGATACTCATTAGTAGCTCCATATAACCTGGTAGAAACTATCCTTCGGAATAACTAAATTCTTTTTCTAGGTTTCTTCTTACCCCTCTTAATATCTCGTGTATTCACCATATGTTGTAGCTCTCGAATCCATCCTCCTAGGTGTTGTTACTTCATAAGACGAGTTTTAAACAGATTTTATAGAACAAGGTGTAGAGTAGACAGAAAAGATGCAATCACAGTTGAATATCCGGTAGAACCAGAATTAGCTTGTGGGGGATTCTCAAATAGGTAGTCTCGCATCAGGGGATGAGATACTAGCTTGAAAAGGTACAATCGCCACAACAGGATGTGACATGGCTAACATCGGTGGATAAGCAGGGCGTGAATCAGATGATGGTCCTTCGACTGAATGCTCCGAGTGATCAGACGACACGAAATAAAAGAATCTGCCATCGCTGCTATCTGAAAATTGTGTCGCCAGAAAAGAATCTCGAATCTCATCACGAATCATACCTAAACCTATTGTACAGTCATACTCAATCTCTTGATGTTCTATCTTTTTATTTCCTAATCCTAACCCTCTATCCATTCCCGACAATCTAGGCTTGTTTCAGTGACTTATAACATGTGGCTCTAATACTAAAACTGTAACACCCCCCAAACCTGGGTCAGAAGTTTGGGGCTCACAACACATATACCACAATATATATAAACCTGTATATAAAATATTATATGCATTGACCCTTCTTTACACAACCACGGATCGTAACAGGTTAAAGTATGAAAACAAGCCACAATCTTATCTTTTATTACATCGTACCAAATCCCAACTAGTTCAACTTACAATTGTTAATGATATGGTGCTTACAATCTTGCATAACTCATCTACAATATAAAGCTCCTGCTAGCTCGATCCAACTTAATCTGGAATCCTAGCTCGCACACTGGACTGAGAATCCATGTTACCAATAATTTCATTTTCAACTGTTAAAAACATAAAAAGGTTTGTAAGAGTGAGCTAACAAGCTCAGCAAGTCATAATAGCAATAACTGAGGTTAAACAATGATCAATTGAAACGATTCAGAAGAATCAAGTTTCTGAATAAGCAATGATTAGAATTGGATATTTACTTTTCATTTTAAAAACCAAGGTTAGGCTGCTAATAAGTCACGCACTAACCCCGAGCAAGGCTCCCCGCTTAGCTCTATATACTGGATCCAAGGCACACATTGGCCTATTATGACCACGAATCTGGTCCACACTTATAAAATCATCCAATTCTAAAACAATTCAATATGATAACCAATATAATTCAATAAGTTGAATCATAAACAACATTTATCTTGAAACATAGGGTGATTCGCAATACCATGAAGGTATAACAAGGACTTCAAAAAGATTGGCTTTCAATCAAGGAAAGAATCAGAAAGTAGAAGACCAGGGGTTCAAGGGTTTCAAGGATTGGTCTTCTGTTAAACAACGAATAAGGATTGGTATGTCAAGCAATTCAATATCAGAAATCAGTATGTGGTAGATATGTATTTATGGAGTAGTATCGTATGTGTCTGGCTCGTATCTGAGAATTTAACAGTCAATGGTTTATGAAGAATAAGGCTTATGGCTCAAGATCAATAAGAATCAGGGTTCAAGGTTGAATAGTTTAAAGCGCTTGCAATATAAAACATGTTTTTTTTAATACTAGCAACATGTTATGGAAAGTTCGAAAATATTTGCAATATATCTTGAAGAAGGTTCATAAGTACTTGCCTTGTCACAGATGATTTCCAACTTTACTTGTACTCATCTAACAGTTTTACTTTTCAGTCACTTTCCTTCTTTTTCTATGCCTTACTTCCATTCATCAATCACTTTCATTCTCTTTCTACGCTTCAATTTTATTTACGGATCACTGACTTTCTTTTTCTATGCCTCGCTTACTCTTCTAGGCATCACAAGTATCTAGCAATACTTAATCTCATATTATTTTAATCGACACATAGATGTCATAAACTTTTATCTACCCTTCGTTTCACCCAAATCCGATTTACGGATTGAAAGTTATGACTAAAACAGTCAAACAATAACCACATAGGCATATAACACATCAATCAGATAGCACGGACCATATAGCATGCAAGATATTCCATCAAAATAATTTTTCAAAGAAAATTCGGGGTCAAAATAATTTTCCAGGTATTTATTACGAATTTTTTTGAATATTTTTCAGAATTAAAACGGGACTTCGAATCAATTTATAATTAAATAATAGGGTTTGAATACCCGAATATGACTTTAAAATTATTTTATAATAATTATCGAGTCTTGAAAATAATTCAAAATATTATTTAAAGTTAGAAACTATTTTTTGGAATTTTTAAATCAAAATAAATAATTAAATCTAATTATTACATCAATTAAAATTAATTAAAAATTAATTAATTAATATTAAATTAATCGATTAATTAATGTAATTAAAAACTAATTAAAATTAATTAATAAAATAAATCAAATTTATTTTTGAATAAATAAATATTTAAAACAATATTTTGAATTATAAATAATGAATTTTGAAATTAAAGAGGATTTTAAAAATTAAAAACAGAATTTTTGATTTATTTTTAAAACAAATTCTGCACAAACAGATTTCCAGAAAAAAAATAAGGAACGTTTGGATCAAAAGCGGGTCGGAATTACAATAAAAAGGGTCAGATTCGGGTTTTTAAGAACAGGGGCACGACCCGCCGGAGTTGTCGCCGGAATCTGGGTTTTCCAGATTCCGTCGTCTTCTCCGGTGTACAGTCGGATTTCGGCGAATTGCAAATTAACTCGGTTAGCCATCATTCTGAATCCAAAACACTCCACAGAAGTCCAGGAACCCAGAAACACAATGAATAAGCTACAATCATCAACGGAGCTCGAACTCCGACCAAAATTGATTAAAAATAGGTGAGTTTCCGACGAACATCAAAATCATAAATTACTCGACTAAATTCAAAGACGTTTATACCAAAACGAAGCTGGTGATTCATACAATGAAACCAAATGATCATAATCAACAAACAATCGATAATAAACTCAGGAAATCGATTTGAAATTTTGCAAAAATCCAAGAACTCGGTTTCACTCAATATTAAACCAAAATCAACAAGTTTATATACTAAATCAATCCTTAAGATCTCAGGAATGATAATCCATCAACAAAACAATCAAACAATCACTCTACATCAAAAACTGAATTTAAATTTATATAAATAAAAAATTAAAAATACAAAATTGAAAAATAAGTAACCTTATTCATAGATTTTGATACGGAGACAATCATCTCGTCGAGAGCTTCATTTTGATTATTCATACGCCTCCATCGGATTCCAATAACGTATTCAAATTCTCCTTTGATTGCGAAGAACACGAAGAACACGGTTCATTTATCTGGATAATTATAATTTGTTACTGTATAATAGTGTTTTCCCATATAAAATAAAGTACAATATCGGCTATTTATATTTGTGGAGTATTAGTACGCTTTGGATCGTGTTGGATCGATAAACAAGTTATTTAGCCGCTAAGTAACTGCAAAAATAATCTGATTTGGTACCCGTATTGGATAATTATCACAATTGAGCTTCTAATAAAACACTTTATATGAAAATAATGTAATAATATCCTATCTTTTGAGAATACGGGTTTTGTTGCTTTATCGAAATTATTATCGTATCGAAAATTGTGCGTCGGGACGCGCACGGGTCAAACCGTAATCCGGATTGAAAAAGTCAAAACACGAAAAATGTCTGGAATTACCAGATTAGGTTTGAAAAGAGTTTTCGGAAGAGTTTTGGGTTGTAAAAACGTAAAAACGGTTGAGGTTGGACAATTTCCGGCTTTATAAAATAATTTTGTAATTATTCAGAAAATAATTAATAAATTCATAAATTAATATAAAATTATATAACATTCCAAAAATTACCAGAAAAATACCACACTTATCTATATTTTATTCTGGACATAATAAAATTAACATACTCACATTTTATCACATATAAACATCCAAATATTATTATCAATCAACAGATAATTCACCAGAATTCACATAATAATCATCTAATAATCATTTATTGATAAAATAATTACACGCTATGTCCCGGATATTACATAAAAGATTCCTAGTGTCGCCATTCAAGGCAATTCTTTTCCCTTCCTCTTGTTAGTGTACCACATCGATTCTGAGTAGAGGGGGCATTATCCCTTACTCTATATATAGAAATAACCATGTTAAGTTATAACGTAGGAGTAACCTTACGAGTAACATAAGTTCGGTAAGTATCTGTATTCTCTCGTCTTTTGTTTATTTGTTATTATTTATTTGTTATTTATTTAATTAAATAATATTAACGATCTGAGAATAAAGAAATGAAAACTATTACTGAGAATTACGACTGACATTGTTAGGATACGGAGTTATATCGAGGTTCGAGACCCAAAAAGTATTTAAATTTTAAAAGCGATTCAAGGTAAGTATATATTGTACTGATTCACTGTTGATGTTTTAAATGATGATTTGAGTTTGACTAATGCTTCACCGATGAAAAATGAGTATTCTTGCATTGATATTGATGAACTGATGATGATACTTCCTAATCGAAAGTAAAGCTAAACCGATTATTTAGCTGGCCGGGATCCCAGCTTGATGAATTGATGAACCTGTCGTGCTTGAATACTCAGTTTTAATCTTGTAAGAACTATATGATGAATTTTTTTGGTGATTATGGTATATCTTTCATGTCTCTTTATTCGAATATTTGTTTGATGAACTTTGATTTCTCGGATAAACCTCAGCTGAATTCTACGATATATGCTTACTGAGCTTTCTGAGCTCACTCGTTTATGTCACTAACTTTCACATGAAAGAACTTTGGAGAAGGATGTTCTAGGAAGGATAAGAATGTGATGAACTAAGGCTTAGTATACGATGAAAACCGTGTAGTATCTTAATGAATAATGCTTGTGTAATAGACTTATGGTTGTATCTTTATGATCTTATGTTGTAACGTGAACTTTGGTTGTAAGACTTGGAATATTGTAAGAATTTTATATTATTAATTAAGTTTAAGGTTGTGTAAGCATATATTAAGTTGATTAGTTTGGTTTGGCGTTCCCGGGTTCGGGTTTCTGAGGTCATCCCGGGGTCAGGGGAGCCACAGGTGGCATCAAAGCTAGGGTTTCAAAAGGAGGCAGATATATGATTTAGAATCCCGAGTAGTAAAATTTTAGGCTTGAGGAACATTTAGGAAATGCGTGGGCGTAAATTTTAAATGTGACCACTTTCGAACGTATAACGTGTGTAGTACTCGATGATCGTTATTGTGGCATACATTATGACGTGTTTAGTACTCGATCGATTGTTATTATGACGTATATCATGATGTGTGCGGCACATATTCCGAATTAAGTAGGATTAATATTATATGTTGAATTGTAGGAGAAGATGGTTGATGGAAATTCTGATGGGACTGGATCCAGTGTACAAATTAGCCCTGAGATGTTGTTGATTTTGGGAGAAATGACGAATATATTTAAGAGCCTAATGGAGGGGCGAACAACTGCGGATACTCCCGAAATAAATGGGGAACGTGTTGAAAATATGGAAAAAAAGGCGAGAATAAGCGAAGGTGTACATACAAGGCTTTTAAGGATGCAGATCCCCCGATTTTTAAAGGAGAATTGGATCCACATATTGCGAATTTATGGATTAAAGAAATGGAGAAAGTGATAGAGATATTAGAATGTTCAGAGGAGCAAAAGGTAAAATTTGCAACACACCCATTAAGGGGGGAAGCTGTATTTTGGTGGGATACGGTTAAACAGGCTGAGGATTGTTCTAAAATGGCTTGGACAAGGTTTAAGGAATTGTTCTTTGATAAATATTTTCCTACCTGTATGAAGAATGAGATGGAGATGAAGTTTCTAGGACTAAAGCAAGAAGGAATGTCCGTGTCGGAGTATCTCTCAAGATTCTTGGAACTTTCCAGGTTTGCTCCTCTTCATGTTGATACTGAAGCCATAAAATGTCAGGGATTTCAAGAAGGGCTGAAACCCCAAATTAGAGAGAAGGTGTCCTTGTTAGAGTTGGAACAATTTGATAAGTTGGTTGGGAAGGCGATGATTACAGAAAGGGGCTATGAGGCTCGCACTCAATTCTTTAACAATAAGAAACGAGGAAGAGAGACGGAATTGAGTGTTAACTCAGGATTTAAGAAGGACAACAAGAAACTACATATAAGGAAGGAGAGTTTTCGGGGAAGTGATAAGAGGATCACCGTATTTGAGTGTAAGAAATGTGGACTGAAACATGGTGGCGATATTTGTTATCGAGCTGATGGGCTGTGTTACAATTGTGGAGAAAAGGGACATATAGCTTCTCAATGTCCCAAGCCTAAAGTGATTTCTTGCTACAGTTGCGGACAACCAGGTCATTTATCAAGGGATTGCCCACAAAAAGGAGTCATGCAAGAAGTTGAAACTAAGGGAAATAGGACTTCTACAATGAAACCTTTTTAGTTATCAGCACCTAGGGCAGTGGCAAGAACCTACGCAATGACGACTCAGGATGCCGAAAAATCTCATGATGTGGTGTCAGGTACGCTTCAACTTTGTGCTCAAGATGTTCATGTTTTGTTTGATTCGGGATCAACCCATTCTTTTGTGGATACAAAATATGTGGATAAGTTAAATGTACCTGTTTAAAACCTAAATCATGGATTTCTGGTAAAACTTCCAAACGGTAGAAATTTATTCGTAGATAAAATTTATCGAGATTGTCCATTAATGACTAGTGAACAAACCTTCTTAGTGGATTTATTACCGTTAGAATTGAGGGACTTTGGAGTGATTCTGGGAATGGATTGGTTATCGAAGCATAGGGTGAATCTAAATTGTCATAAGAAATGAATATGTTTAACCGGCTCGAACAAAAAGAAAGTATATTTCAAGGGAGATAGTGTAGAAAAACCCAGTGCTATGATATCAGTTTTAAAGGCTTGTAAGATGTTAATAAAAGGTTGTGAAGGTTTTCTAGCATATGTTGTGGGGAATGAAGGAATTAAAAATAAAGTTGAGGATACACCTGTAGTCAGAGAATTTTTGGATGTCTTTCCCAAAGAGTTCCAAATTTGCCCCCTGAAAGAGAAGTTGAGTTTGGGATTGAATTGATCACGGATGCCCAACTAGTATCGAAAGCACCATATAGAATGGCACCGGCATAATTAGCGGAACTTAAGTTACAATTACAAGAGTTGTTGGATAAAAAGTTTATTAGACCAAGTGTTTCTTCTTTGGGAGCACCAGTGTTGTTTGTGAAAAAGAAGGATGGTTCCCTAAGATTATGCATTGATTATAGATAGCTAAATAAGTTGACAGTAAAGAATAAATATCCGCTACCATGAATAGACTATCTTTTTGATCAATTGCAAGGAGCTACTTACTTTTCGAAGATTGATTTACGCTCAGGTTATCATCAGTTGAGAGTGAAGAAAGAAAGCATTCTATTGACGGCATTTAGGACTCGATACGGTCATTATGAATTTGTAGTGATGTCATTTGGGGTGACAAACGCACCGGCAGTATTTATGGATTTGATGAATCGAGTATTTAGGAATTATCTGGATAAGTTTGTAATTGTGTTTATCGATGATATTCTTATTTACTCGAGAACTGAAAAGGAACATGAGGAACATTTGAGGATAGTGTTACAAACTTTGAGGAAAGAGCAATTATATGCCAAGTTTTCAAAATGTGAGTTTTGGTTAAGAAGAGTAAGTTTTCTTGGACATGTAGTTTCTGAAGAAGGAATTTCAGTTGATCCTTTAAAGATTGAAGTAATTATGAATTGGGAGAGACCAAAGACTGTGACAGAAATTCGAAGTTTCTTAGGTTTGGCCGGATATTATAGGAAGTTTGTTCAAGATTTCTCTAAAATAGCAAGACCATTAACGAATCTTACAAGGAAGGATGTCAAGTTTGTTTGGTTGGAAGAATGTGAGTAAAGTTTTAATGAATTAAAGAAAAGACTAACAACCGCCCTAGTACTTGGATTACCAGATGGAACTGAAGATTTTATGATTTATAGTGATACATCAAGAAAGGGTTTGGGTTGTGTGCTAATGCAACGCAGTAAGGTAATTGCTTATGCATCTCGACAATTAAGAAACCATGAAAAGAACTACCCCACCCACGATTTGGAATTGGTTGCAGTGGTTTTCGCTCTTAAGATTTGGAGACATTACTTATATGGGGAAAAGTTTAAAATTTATACTGACCATCAGAGCTTAAAGTATATCTTCCCGCGGAAGGATTTAAATATGAGACATAGAAGATGGTTGGAGTTGTTAAAAGATTATGATTGTGAAATTTTATATAACCCCGGTAAGGCAAATGTTGTGGCTGATGCATTAAGTAGGAAACAAGTTGGAAATTGTTCACGTATTGAAGTGGAATCCACAAATCTTAAGGAATTGGAAACACTTGGGATTGAATTTGATAACAAAGTAGAGGAAGAGAGTTTATTATATGAAATCAAGGTCAGACCCATCTTGTTAGAAAAGATAAAGGAAAGTCAGAGACAAGATGAACGCTTAAAGGAAATTCGGAGTAATTCAAATTCAGAATTAGGTAAAAAGGATTTCAAGAAAGGAATTGATGATATCATGAGGTTTCGGAATCGAATTTGTATGTCGTCTGATGTAGAAATTAAGAAAGAAATTTTTTCTGACTCTCATTCATCACCTTTTTCGGTACATCCTGGATCTACGAAGATTTATAAGGACTTGAAAGAACATTTTTGGTGGCCTCAGATGAAGAGAGAAATTGCGGAGTATGTGGAAAGATGTTTAATTTGTCAACAAGTAAAGGCGGAACATCAAAGACCCGGAGGATTATTACAACCCTTACATGTTCCTAAATGGAAGTGGGAGCACATTATGATGGATTTTGTACTAGGTTTTCCAAGAACACAGAAGGAAAATGATGTCATCTGGGTTATTGTTGATAGACTAACGAAGAGTGCACATTTTCTGGAAATTTCAGAATCCTCACCATTCGAGAAATTAGCAAAATTATATATGCGGGAAATAGTTAGGTTGCATGGAGTACCTGTTTCAATTGTTTCTGACAGAAATCCTAGATTTACGTCTAGATTTTGGAATAGTTTTCAAGAAGATATGGGTATTAAGTTAAGTATGAGCACGGCATTTCATCCTCACACTGATGGGCAATCAGAACGCACAATTTAAATTTTGGAAGATATGTTAAGAGCTTGTGTATTGGACTTTAAAGAAAGTTGGGAAGAACATTTACCTTTAGTAGAATTTGCGTATAACAACAGCTTTCAAGCAACAATTGGAATGGCTCCATACAAGGCTCTTTATGGACGTCGATGTAGAACGCCGTTATGTTGGGACGAAATGGGAGAAAGAAAATTGTTAGGGCCTGAGTTAATTCGTGTAACTACTGAGAAAGTCAAGTTGATTCAACAGAGAATTTTGACGGCTCAAAGAAAACAAAAGAGTTATGTAGACAAGGATCGTCGAGAGGTGATGTTTAAGGAAGGAGACTTTGTATTTCTTAAGATTTCTCCCTGGAAGGGCATTATGAGATTCGGAAAGAAAGGAAAGTTAAGTCCACGTTATATTGGACCATTTGAGATTCTTAGACGGGTTGGAGAAGTAGCATACGAGTTAGCATTATCACCGAGTTTAGGGCATATTCATAACATTTTTCATGTATCATATCTGAGGAAGTATATTCCGGATCCATCCCATATTATAGATTATTAACCGATAGAAATTCGAGAAAATATGCGGTATGAAGAATTTCCTGTTGAGATAATAGATCGTCGAGAATAGAAATTAAGAAATAAGGTGATACCTCTTGTGAAAGTGATTTAGCGAAACCATGAAATAGAGGAAGCGACTTGGGGACCCGAAGAGATGATGAAATCAAAATATCCCCATTTATTCAATAAGTCAGGTACGAAATGAATTTAAATTTCGAGGACGAAATTAGTTTAAGGGGGAACAATGTAATATCCCGATAAATTATAATTAAGTAAAATGAATTTATGTGCTCATATTATTTTTACAAGTATTATGCATATTATAAAAATATTTGATTAAATTTTAAATAAAATTTGTCTTGTGTATTGTTGGTTTGCTCGAATATGTCAAGCTCCCATAAAGAGTTAAAGGGGATACGGACCGAAGTGATAGGACGAGGAAGAGGAATGACGGAAAGAGGAAAGGATGATAAGATATAATCGCTGAATAGGAATAGAAAGATGAAACTTTTAACTAAAGCACGCAAGCTAAAATAAATTAGCCCACATCTTTTACAATACAAAGCCTAGTAGGAAGGAACATTTTACTTGAAAGTGAAAATGTTGCCTTGGAAATAAAATTAGTAGTAGAGCTCTTTTTATAGAGCAAGTATCTTGATTAGTTCCACACCTTCTCGATGTAGGACTAAGTGGATGTAGACTAAAAGCTATAATAGCTTTCAAGTCTAGTTGTTTATGATTTTTGAGTTTGTTGCAGGTCCCTTTATATAGATAAAGTTGGACCATTATTTTGTACATTTTCGATGTGGGATGAAGTTCATCAATTTAAACTATGTTAGTGTATTTTGTTATATAGAGCATGGGAGAGAAGCACTCCTCAACTCTATCAATGTGAGATAAAAAGTGAGTTAAACTTACACCAAGAAAGGCACAGTTATGTAGAGAGAGTCATGAGTTTTCTTCAAAACATAAGCAATTTGGGATATGGGAAGGTAATGAGAAATAGAATTACTATACTACCACATTGGAAACAAAAAGGAAATGTGATATCATTATATAGTAAGACATTAGATATCAATAATAAATTGGTGATTGGTGATGGCAACAGCTAGTCACTTGTGGTGTAGGACTTGACGCCGCTAAGGCACGAACCAGGATTTCCCAAGGCGCGTGTTTTCCATTTGTTTTGTTTTCACTTTGTTTTTTTATATACCACATTAAATACATGAAAGAAGATAAGTGTGGATAAATAGAAGGAACTCTATAATATTAAGAAACTAAGTAACTCGTGTGTCCAAAGCGTTGACACCGACGCCAAGGAGGCTCTTGTTGTCACTGGCGCCTAACTCCATATTGAAAGGATTTCTAGTGTCGCCATTCAAGACAATTCTGTTCCCTTCCCTTTGTTAGTGTACCACATCGATTCTGAGTAGAGGGGGCATTCTCCCTGACTCTATATATCAAAATAACCATGCTAAGTTATAACGTAGGAGTAACCTTGCGAGTAATATAAGTTCGGTAAGTATTTGTATTCTCTCGTCTTTTGTTGATTTGTTATTATTTATTTGTTATTTATTTAATTAAATAAAATTAACGATCTGAGAATAAAGAAATGAAAACTATTACTGAGAATTACGATTGACATTGTTAGGATACAGAGTTATATCGAGGTTCGAGACCCAAAAAGTATTTAAATTTTAAAAGCGATTCAAGGTAAGTATATATTGTACTGATTCACTGTTGATGTTTTAAATGATGATTTGAATTTGACTAATGCTTCACCGATGAAAAATGAGTATTCTTGCATTGATATTTATGAATTGATGATGATACTTCCTAATCGAAAGTAAAGCTAAACCGATTTTATATGTGGCGCCCTCCAAACCCGGGTCAGAAGTTTGGGGTCCACACACACACGTTATTTATAACCTGCTTATAACAATAATAAAGATAATAATAATAATGATATGCAGTGACCCTACTTACCAACTAACACGGACCGCAACAGGTTAAAGTATGCACACAAGCCAAACACACACTTATATTATAAACCGTTCAAATCCCAACTATTCAAACTCAGAACTGAGTAAAAGGAATCAATGGTCTAGGATTACCAGGAATTGGTCTTTAAAATCATAAGGTATAATGGTTTGAATATATAAGTAATTCGGTTCAGTGTTTGGTATTTAGTTTATATGTATTTGTGGAGTAGTGTCATATATCTGTGGTTCGTATTTGGGTGTACAATAATCAATGGTTTAGAAAGAATAAAGTTTACGGCTCAAGATCAATAACTGGAAACAAGGTTTTGGGTTCAGTGCTTCAAAGCACTTGCAATATAAAACAGGACTGTCAATTTACTATAATATATCTTGAGAAAGTTCAGAACATTTTCCCGGTACTAGCTTGCAATACTGCACTAACTTCCAATCACAACCGTCTTACTCCTCGACTATCTGTTTCCCTTTCCTACGCCTTGCCTCTTCTACTCACATATTATAAGCATCTATCAATATTCAACTCATACGATTCTATTCGACATATAATTCTATCTACCCTTCGTTTCACCCTAATCCGATTAACGGATTGAAAGTTATACTATAAACAAGTAAACATCGAATATATAGACCGACAGTTAACCAGCAAGTAACATATAGCATATAGCATATAACACGTCAAATAATCAATGATATATCATTTATAATGGAGTCTCGGGTCATAAAAAGGCTTTCGGATATTTAAAATGATTTTTAAAGCATTTTCCGGAATTAAAACGGGTCGTTGGATCAATTTCGGAGTAATAAACAGGGTTCGGCTGACCAAATCTGGCTTCAAAATAATTTTATAATAATTATCGAGCCTTGAAAACAATTTAAAATAATATTTTAAAGCTCGAAACTATTTTTCGGAATTTTTAAATCATTTTTAAATAATTAAATCTAATTAAATAATTAATTAAAATCAATTAATATTTAATTAAATCAATTAATCAATTTATTTTCGAATTAATTGATCAATTAATCAATTAAAAATTAACTGAAATTAATTAACTAATTAATTCAGATTTATTTTTGAATTAAAAATAATTTTTGGAATTGAAATAATAATTTTTGGAATTTTCAGAAATTAAAAACATATTTTTATAATTAAAATAAATAGAAAATATGATTTTTAAACATTTTTTAGAACAGGAATCCTAAATTTGCAAACTCTAGAAAGTTCAGGGACTGAACTTCATCGTCCCCAAAAGATAAGGTACTAAACTGTAATTTTACAGTTCCAGTCGCCGGAAAATACAGGGGTGGCCGGAGAACACGATTCCGGCACCTTCACCTCACCATCTGCTCAAGATATATTCTACACAACACCAGGAATCTATTCGTGCAATTAAAACACAATCATCCCTGTCCTGGCCGGAAAATGGCCAAGAACATCGCCGGTTTCCGGCGAAATATCGAAAACTTCAAAACACAACTCCCTTCGATTCAGACATCCTCTGTTAACGAGCTATATATCAATCGATTGCAAATTTCATAAGGAACACAACCCACTATAAATCAACAGCTAATAACCCCTAAATCAAAAAGGCCCAAATTTCAATTGAAAACATTCATACGGGTTACAAAGCCTAATTTTGAAATTCGAAAATTAAACTCAATTTTGAACATGTTATTGAAATCCAAATCAGACATATGACATATGAAAATCATCAGGAAAACAAGCTCTACAACATGCAATCATCAAATCATTCAAACAATCATCCGAACAAAAATTCATATTTTTAATAAAAATAATTCGAAAATAATTAAAAATATAGAAATTAAACCTTGATTTCTGCAGTAAAACGAGTCCTGGAATGTGAAAGTACACTCCAAATCCTTCGTTTTGGTTACTCCAACTTTCCAAACGGATTTCACTAACACCTTGAAACTGTGGTTTGATTCTCAGAAGGTTTTATGAAATTAGTGTTTTTCTCTGGAAAATTATATATTTAGCTGACTGCAAATGATTTTTGATACGAAATAAAATATGGTAAAGGTTATTTATAATTACGGAAAATTAGTATCCCTTGGATCATTCTGGATATAAAATGGTACGTTTATTTATAAAAACTGATCCAAACGGTACCGGTTTTCGGGATAATTATCAAAATCAGTACAATTTGTACTGCGGTCTTGGTCTCAGCGCCTGGTTATATGTATTACGAGGTGATAATTGTGATAGTTTAATACAAAGATCCTGTTTATCGAAAATACGAGTTTTATTGATTTACCGAAATGAATAATGTATCGAAAATGTTGTGTCAGGACCCGCGCAGGACAAACCATACACCGGATCGAAAAAGTCGAAACATGGAAAATGCTCGGAATATTGCAATTAGGTTAGGAAGGTGTTCTCGGAAGAGTTTTGGGTTATAAAAACGTAAAAACGGATGACGTCGGTTGGTTCCCGTTTATATAAAATAGTTTTTAAATACTCGGAAAAAGATTTTATAAAATCCATATAATTCCTATAAAATCATAAATCATCATAAAAATAATGAGGAAGATATGACAATTATCTATATTTTATTTTGGACATATAAAAATTAAAGTACTCAATTAATATTATTTTTAAACATCCAAACACATTTAACACTTGACAAATAATTCACAGAATAGATACTAAACACATATAATAATTGTCTATTAACAAAAATAATTACACGATATATCCCGGATATTACATCCTTCCCCCCTTAAAAGGATTATGTCCTTAGAATCTCCTAAGAAAACAATTAAGGGTACTTTTCCTTCATATCACTTTCTAACTCCCAGGCTGACTCTTCAACCTTTGGGTTTCTCCACATTACTCTTACTAACTTTACCACTTTATTTCTTAATACTTTCTCTCTTTCCTCTAAAATCTCTATCGAACTCTCTACATATGACAAATCTGTCTGAAGCTTTATTGGCTCATATTCTATTACATGCCTGGAGTCTGGATTATACTTCTTAAGCATCGATACGTGAAAAATATTGTGAATCATGTGCGGAGGTAATGCCAATTCGTAAGCTACTGTGCCAACATGCTTTAGAATCTCAAATGGTCCGACATATCTTGGGCTCAGCTTTCCTTTCTTTCCAAACCTCGTTAGTCCCTTCCACGGTGATACTTTCATTAATACCAAATTCCCTTCTTCGAATTCCATGTCTTTCCTTGACTGATCTACATATTTCCTTTGACAGTCTTGTGATGCTATCAATCTCTTCTGGATAATTTCAACAACTTCTTTTGTCTGCTGTACTAATTCAGGTCCAAGTATTTTGCGTTCTCTTACTTCATCCCAATACACTGGAGATCTGCATTTGCGTCCATAAAGGGCTTCATAGGGTGGCATCCCAATACTGGCGTGGTAACTGTTGTTGTAAGCAAATTCTACCAGAGGTAAATGCTCGTCCCAACTCCCTTTGAAATCAATAGCACAAACACGTAACATATCTTCAATCGTCTGGATTGTTCTTTCACTCTGGCCATCCGTCTGTGGGTGGTAAGTCGTACTCATATTCAGTCTTGTTCCCAAACATTCTTGAAAACTTTTCCAAAATCTTGAATTAAATCTTGGATCTCGATCAGATACGATAGACACAGGAACTCCATGACGAACTATGATTTCCTTCAGGTACATATGGACTAACTTATCGAGCAAAAATTTTCATTTATAGGCAGAAAATGAGCTGACTTGGTAAGTCTATCCACTATAACCCAAATGGCATCATGATTAGCCCTTGTCCTTGGTAATCCGACTATGAAATCCATGGCAATATGTTCCCACTTCCACTCTGGAATCTCCAATGGCTGTAGCAATCCACTTGGTCTCTGATGTTTTGCTTTAACTTTCTGACATGTATAACATCTGCTAACCCATTCCGTAATTTCCCTCTTCATGTCTGGCCACCAATAATTTTCCTTTAAATCCCTGTACATTTTAGTACTCCCTGGATGGATTGAATACCTCGAATTATGAGCTTCCTGTAAAATTTCATTCTTCAGCTCCGTCACCGGTGGAATCCAAATTCTAGAAGAAAACCTAACAATACCTTGATAGTCCTTTTGCGTGCACAATTTTTCACCTTCCAAACGATTTATGTTTTGATCCATTACTTCTTCTTGACATTTCTTTATCTTTTTTAACAACTCTGGCTGGAAAGTCATACTATACACTTTTGCTTCATCAGGCTTGCAAACTCTAATCTCCAATTCCAGTTTCTGAAATTCTTTATATATTTCTTCAGGTACTGATAACACATTTAACTTTTCTTTCCGACTCAATGCGTCTGCTACAATATTCGCTTTACCGGGATGATAATTAATCGTGCAGTCATAATCCTTGATTAATTCTAACCATCTCCTTTGTCTCATATTAAGCTCCTTCTGTGTGAATATGTACTTCAAGCTTTTGTGATCCGTGTAAATCTCGCACTTTTCTCCATATAAATAATGTCTCCAAATTTTTAAAGCGAAAACTATGGCTGCTAGCTCCAAAGAGTAGGGTATTTCTGTTCGTGTGGCTTCAATTGCCTTGACGCATACGCAATCACCTTATCGTGCTGCATCAGAACACATCCGAGTCCTTTATGAGAAGCATCGCTATAAATTACGAAATTCCCTTGATCGTCTGGGAGTGACAAAACAGGTGTCGTGATTAATCTTTGCTTCAATTCCTGAAAACTTTCTTCGCATTTATCGTTCCATATAAACTTTTCATTCTTGCGTGTAAACTTTGTCAATGGTGTTGCAATCCTTGAAAAATTTTGAACGAATCGACGATAATATCCCGCTAATTCCAAGAAACTTCTTACCTTTGTTGGTGTTCTCGGTTTTTCCCAATTTATCATTGCTTCAATCTTTGTTGGGTCCACTTTGATCCCTTCATTATTGACTATGTGCCCTAAGAATTGAACTTCCTGTAGCCAAAACTCACAATTCGAGAATTTAGCATATAACTTATTTTTCCTTAAAATCTCCAAAGTTGTTCTTAAATGTTCAGCATGATCCTCTTCCATCTTTGAATAAATCAAAATATCGTCTATAAACACAATAACGAACTTATCCAAATATTCCTTGAAAATTCTATTCATCAGGTCCATAAACGCCGCCGGGGCATTTGTTAATCCAAAAGACATCACTAAAAATTCATAATGTCCATACCTTGTCCTGAAAGTTGTCTTTGGTATATCTTCTGGCTTAATCTTCAGTTGATGATATCCCGATCTTAAGTCAATCTTGGAGAAATACTTGGCTCCCTTCAATTGGTCAAACAGATCGTCAATTCTGGGTAACGGATACTTGTTATTGATTGTAAGCTTGTTGAGCTCCCTATAGTCGATGCACAGTCTCATGCTTCCATCCTTCTTTTTGACAAATAGTACCGGTGCACCCCACGGGGATATACTGGGTCTGATTACTCATTTATCTAACAACTCTTGCAATTACTTCGCTAGCTCTTTCATCTCAACGGGCGCCATTCTGTACGGGGCCTTGGATACCGGTTCTGTTCCAGGTGCTAAGTCGATTGCAAACTCAATTTCTCTGTCTGGAGGAAGTCCTGGTAACTCATCGGGAAACACGTCTGGAAATTCATTCACTACTGGAATATCTTCAAGTTTTGCTGGCTCCTGACTTTTGTCAATCACATATGCCACGAAATGCTCGCATCCTTGTCATAGTAACTTATTGGCTTGAATCATCATTAAGAACTTCTTTACTTGCTTCTGGCCCTTGAATGTTACTATCCTTTCATCTGGCGTCTTCACCATTACCTTCTTATTTCGACAATCTATATGGGCATCGTGCTTAGATAACCAATCCATTCCTAAGATAACGTCAAATTCTCCTAACTTAAATGGTATCAAATCTACACAAAACTTACTACCAGAAATCTCAATCTCATAATTCCCATAAACTTGATTAACAGATACACGTTCTTGATTTTCTAATTCCACAGTCATTATTTCATTTAGATGCTCAACTGGACAATTTAACTTACTAACAAAATCTTGTGAAACAAATGATCGAGTTGCTCCCGAATCTATTAACACTTTGGCACATAAAGAATTCACATTAAGCGTACCTGCCACGGCATCAGTATCCTGGATAGCGTCCTTCACAGACATATCAAAAACTCTAGCCCTTGGAGTCTCATTCACTGCTGGGGTAGATCCCATGATTCTCAATGCATTACTGACTGGGGTTGGTGTCTTGCAATCCCTGGCTATATGTCCCGGCTTTCCACATTTGAAGCACGTAAATCCAATAGCTGGAACCTTAACTACTGGATTCCAGATAGGCTGATCCTTGTTTGCTGGTTCTCTCGCTGGCTGATTTCGGCACTCCCTCGAATAGTGCCCTTTCTGGTTACACTTGAAACAAACTACATTCAGCTTATTACAAACTCCTCCATGTTTCTTTCCACATACCTGACAATCTGGAAAAGTTAACCTCAACTGATTCGGCTGATTCGCATTAACTGGACGGTTGCCCTGGCTCCCGTCGCCTGCATTTTATCTCTTGAAATTAAAATTTCTCCCTGGCTGAAACTTGCCCTTCTTAAAATTTGGAAACTTCCCTGGTTATGACTGACCTTCATTCCCTTCAAATTTCCTTTTCTTACTTTCTTTTTCCTTCTGTGACATCTCACTCTCTGTCTCTGCAATCAAAGCCTTCTGTACAACTCCTGCATAGGTATCCAATTCAAAAATGGCTACCTTTCCGCTAATCCATGGCTTCAAACCTTGTTGGAATCTTTTAGCCTTCTTTCTGTCAGTATCCACATATGACGGCACATGCCTTGACAACTCTTCGAACTTACTTTCATAATCTGCCACCGGCATATTTCCTTGCTTTAACTCTAAAAACTTCAACTCCATCTGATCCTGGACAAACTGGGGAAAATACTTTTCTAAAAACAATTCCTTAAACCTTTCCCAAATAATAACATATGTACCTTCCAATGTCTTCACCATCTCCCACCAATAGGTGGCCTCATTCTTCAAATAGTAGCTTGCAAACTCAACCTTCTGTTCTTCCTTTACTTTTACTAAGGCAAATGCCTTCTCTATCTCCTTTAACCAAACATTTACTTCAATCGGCTCTAAGGAACCCTTGAATTCTGGTGGGTTTACTGCCTGAAAAGTTTTGAAAGTTACCTGGGGATTGGTCTGTCTTTGCTGTTGTTGTGCCAGGTGAACTGTTTGTTGGGCCAAGATTTCGAGAATCTGGGCTATTGCTGGGTCTATGGGTCCTGGGTTTACATTCTGGTTAGTATCATCTTGGTTGTTATTGTTGTTGTTGGTTTCTTCATTCTGGGTGTTGGTGCGGGTATTTCTTCTGGGAGGCATTTTTCTGTAAAGAATTAAACAACTTATTTAGCTTTTAAATCAAATCCTTTGCATAAAAGAAAAGTTTTGTAAAACAGAAATATCTCTTCTTCTTTTTCTGAAAACAGTTGTAACAGTTAAACTAAGTAAATTGCATTCTTCTTTACAGAATATAAACAGTCAAGGAAAAATGGTACATGGTATCACAGGGGTATAACTGGTGCAATAAATAAGGTAAAGTAAAATAGGTGCAGTAAAGTAAATGATAATGCTGGAAAGGAAAAGGTACTGATATATATATATATAGATCAAAAGTTTTGGGTAGTACAAGCGTAAAGACGCTTCGGAAGTAAAAGCAAAAAGGGTACAACAACCTACTCACTAGTCAATAGCTCTAGTCTATAAATACAACTCAAAAGTCTACTGATACATACTATACAATACTGTACATACTACACAACCATAACAACTCTTATCAGCATCTCTATCTCTGGGTCTCTGGCTTAACTCCAAGGAAACTTTGGTCCTCCCAGCCTCTCAAAGTCCTCTATCACCTCAGTAGCCCATCCCATCAGTACATCAGGGCCTCGACCAGGTAGTATAGCTACATGTAGCCTAGCCTCAAGAATCCTGCATGTCACATGGATCTCCTCTCGAAGCTCCCTCACACCACGATCAACATCTGTAGTCCTGATGATATGCTGTAGCTCTCGGATCTGGGCCAACAAGGAATCACGCTCCAATAGAAGAGCCTCATACTGGTAATAAGGAACTGGATGCAATGTAGACTGTAATGGGGCACTCGCAACTGAATGCCCAGTGGAATCTGAATCAGCTGGTGGGGGTCCTCTGATAGGTGGCCCCATGTCTAGGGGTGGAATAGTCTGTAGTGCTACGGGATGCAACACAGGTGGAGGTAGAATAGCCAACACTAGTGGAATAACAGGACGTGGATTTGAAGATGGTCCTCCAACTGAGGGCTCTGAGTGATCAGCTGATACGGGGATGAAAGAGTCGGCCATCGCTGCTATCTGAAATCATATCGCAGTATAAGAATCTCGAACCACAACACGAATCATACTAATACCTGTTATACCGTAGCACTCAACATCTCGATGTTCTATCTTTCTATTCCTTACTTCTAATCCTAACCTTCTACCCATTCCCGTCAATCTAGGCTTGTGTCAGTGACTTATAATATGTGGCTCTGATATCAAACCTGTGGCGCCCTCCAAACCCGGGTCAGAAGTTTGGGGTCCACACACACACCTTATTTATAACCTGCTTATAACAATAATAAAGATAATAATAATAATGATATGCAGTGACCCTACTTACCAACTACCACGGACCGCAACAGGTTAAAGTATGCACACAAGACAAACACACACTTATATTACAAACCGTTTAAATCTCAACTATTCAAACTCAGAACTGAGTAAATAACATTATTACAAACTTTTACAAACTTAAGTTATTCCAAAAGATGCCTACTGGCTTAACTCGATCAACCTGAACCCCTAGCTCTCGCGCTGGACTGGGGATCTGCAGTACCAACCGGTTCCTTCTTAACTGGAAAAGAACATAAACAACATCGCACAAATGAGCTAACTAGCTCAGCAAGTCACAATGACATAACTGAGAATAATGATCATCAGGTGAAAATGGTTATGATATCAAGTGAACAATAGATTATGATTTAGAATTGGATATTATATTTTCATTTTAAAAACCAAGGTTAGGCTGCTGATCAGTCACGCACTAACCTCGAGCAAAGCACACAGCACTGCTCTAACTACTGGATTCAAGGCACACATTGGCCTAACTTGACCATTAATCTGGTCTGACCACGAATCTGGTCCACAATTTTATAAAAATAATCCAATTCTAACATAATAAAAGAATAAACAATGTAAAGCAATAAACAGAATCATTAACAACATTGGACGTTCAATAATGAAATGGTTTCAATTTTCATAAAAATCAATATGGCATTTTCAAAGCTTGGCTGTTAGGTAATGAAAGAATTGGATAACAAAGGAATCAAAGGTTTAGGATTACCAGGAATTGGTCTTTCAAATCATAAGGTACAATGGTTTGAATATATAAGTAATTCGGTTCAGTGTTTGGTATTTAGTTTGTATGTATTTGTGGAGTAGTGTCGTATATCTGTGGTTCGTATTTGGGTGTACAATAATCAATGGTTTAGAAAGAATAAAGTTTACGGCTCAAGATCAATAACTGGAATCAGGGTTTTGGGTTCAGTTCTTCAAAACACTTGTAATATAAAATAGGACTGTCAATTCACTATAATATATCTTGAGAAAGATCAAAACACTTGCCTGGTACTAGCTTGTAATACTGCACTAACTTCCAATCACAACCGTCTTACTCCTCGACTATCTGTTTCCCTTTCATACGCCTTGCCTCTTCTGCTCACATATTATAAGCATCTATCAATATTCAACTCATACGATTCTATTCGACATATACTTCTATCTACCCTTCGTTTCACCCAAATCCGATTAACAGATTGAAAGTTATACTATAAACAAGTAAACATCGAATATATAAACCGACAGTTAACCAGCAAGTCACATATAGCATATAACACATAAAATAATTAATGATATATCATTTATAATGGAGTCTCGGGTCATAAACAAGCTTTCAGGTATTTAAAATAATTTTTAAAACATTTTTCGAAATTAAAACGGGTCGTTGAATCAATTTCGGAGTAATAAAAAGGGTTCGGCTGGCTAAATCTGGCTTCAAAATAATTTTATAATAATTATCGAGCCTTGAAAACAATTTAAAATAATATTTTAAAGCTCGAAACTATTTTTCGGAATTTTTAAATCATTATTAAATAATTAAATATAATTAAATAATTAATTAAAATCAATTAATAATTAATTAAATCAATTAAGCAATTTATTTTTAAATTAATTGATCAATTAATCAATTAAAAATTAACTGAAATTAACTAACTAATTAATTCAGATTTATTTTTGAATTAAAAATAATTTTTGGAATTGAAATAATAATTTTTGGAATTTTCAGAAATTAAAAACATATTTTTATAATTAAAATAAATAGGAAATATGATTTTTAAACATTTTTAGAACAGGAATCCTAAATTTGCAAACTCTAGAAAGTTCAGGGACTGAACTTCATCGTCCCCAAAAGATAAGGTACTAAACTGTAATTTTACAGTTCCAGTCGCCGGAAAATACAGGGGTGGCCGGAGAACACGATTCTGGCACCCTCACCTCGCCATCTGCTCCAGATATATTCTACACAACACCAGGAATCTATTCGTGCAATTAAAACACATCAATCATCCCTGTCCTGGCCGGAAAATGGCCAAGAACATCGCCGGTTTCCGGCGAAACATCGAAAACTTCAAAACACAACTCCCTTCGATTCAGACATCCTCTGTTAACGAGCTATATATCAATCGATTGCAAATTTCATAAGGAACACAACCCACTATAAATCAACAGCTAATAACCCCTAAATCAAAAAGGCCCAAATTTCAATTGAAAACATTCATACGGGTTATAAAGCCTAATTTTGAAATTCGAAAATTAAACTCAATTTTGAACATGTTATTGAACTCCAAATCAGACATATGACATATGAAAATTATCAGGAAAACAAGCTCTACAACATGCAATCATCAAATCATTCAAACAATCATCCGAACAAAAATTCATATTTTTAATAATAATAATTCAAAAATAATTAAAAATATAGAAATTAAACCTTGATTTCTGCAGTAAAACGAGTCCTGGAATCTGAAAGTACACTCCAAATCCTTCGTTTTGGTTACTCCAACTTTCCAAACGGATTTCACTAACACCTTGAAACTGTGGTTTGATTCTCAGAAGGTTTTATGAAATTAGGGTTTTTCTTTGGAAAATTATATATTTAGCTGACTGCAAATGATTTTTGATACGAAATAAAATACGGTAAAGGCTATTTATAATTACGGAAAATTAGTATCCCGTTGGATCATTCCGGATATAAAATGGTACGTTTATTTATAAAAACTGATCCAAACGGTACCGGTTTTCGGGATAATTATCCAAATCAGTACAATTTGTACTGCGGTCTTGGTCTCAGTGCCTGGTTACATGTATTACGAGGTGATAATTGTGATAGTTTAATAAAAAGATCCCGTTTATCAAAAATACGAGTTTTATTGATTTACCGAAATGAATAATGTATCGAAAATATTGCGCCGGGACCCGCGCAGGACAAACCATACACCGGATCGAAAAAATCAAAACATGGAAAATGCTCGGAATATTGCAATTAGGTTAGGAAGGAGTTCTCGGAAGAGTTTCGGGTTATAAAAACGTAAAAACGGAAGACGTCGGTTGGTTCCCGTTTGTATAAAATAGTTTTTAAATACTCTGAAAAAGATTTTATAAAATCCATATAATTCCTATAAAATCATAAATCATCATAAAAATAATTAGGAAGATATGACAATTATCTATATTTTATTTTGGACATATAAAAATTAAAGTACACAATTAATATTATTTTTAAACATCCAAACACATTTAACACTTGATAAATAATTCACAGAATAGATACTAAACACATATAATAATTGTCTATTAACAAAAATAATTACACGATATATCCCGGATATTACAATTTAGCTGGTCGGGATCCCAACTTGATGAATTGATGAACCTGTCGTGCTTGAATACTCAGTTTTAATCTTGTGAGAACTATATGATGAATTTTTTTGGTGATTGTGGTATATCTTTAATGTCTCTTTATTCGAATATTTTTTTGATGAACTTTGATTTCTCGGATAAACCTCAGTTGAATTCTACGATATATGCTTACTGAGCTTTCTGAGCTCACTCGTTTATGTCACTAACTTTCACAGGAAAGAACTTTGGAGAAAGATGTTCTAGAAAGGATAAGAATGTGATGAACTAAAGCTTAGTAGACGATGAAAAGCGTGTTGTATCTTAATGAATAATACTTGTGTAATAGACTTATGGTTGTATATTTATGATATTATGTTGTATCGTGAACTTTGGTTGTAAGACTTGGAATATTGTAAGAATTTTATATTATTAATTAAGTTTAAGGTTGTGTAAGCATATATTAAGTTGATTAGTTTGGTTTGGCGTTCCCGGGTTCTGGTTTCTGAGGTCATCCCGGGGTCAGGGGTGCCACAACTCTAATGGACATAACACTATCAAGACTACTGTGCAGGATATGTCTAACCTTAGCATCCTTCTTGATAGAAAAGATATCTTCAGGAGTATAGTCCTTCCTGTCTTTGTCTATCATCTTCTCTAGTTCTCCTTTATGTGAAATGGCTACCTTCATTGGTTTATGAGGACCATCATAGATCCTGCTTAGATATTCAGGATCTGTGGCTTCCAAGCACATGGCTATAATGACTTTCCAGATTGGACATTCATGTATCTTTAAGATAGGCACCTTGATTGCTTCATACCTACTCATGTTGTTGCTTATTTGTGATGCGGCTGGGGGTTGTGGCTTCAGATTCTGTGTCTGTTCTTCTTTGTCTGTCATTGTAGATTGATCTTCAGATCTTAAACTGTTTGTACGTTAACAGCAAACTCTGATACCAATTGTTAGGCACTTAATCAACTGTAGAGGGGGGCGAATACAGTTAATACAATCTAATCGACAAAACTTCAACAGAATCAACAGTTTTTATATTAACTGATAAAAACTTATTACAAAAACACTCTCTCGAAAGGATGAACAAATATCCTTGAGAGCTGCTAGGTTATGCGAAAGATATAACAATGTCGTAATGCTTATAACATGAAACTAATATGTGCTTTATATAGAGCACAGATACGAATGTATAAGGAATCCTATTCTATTAACAAGGAAACCTATACAATTGCTTCCGAGATAAAGTCCTTCACCGCCTTCAGTTCCTGTTTCATTTTCCTCCTCGAAGATCAACTGTGGCAAATACTGATTTCATTATCCGTTGACATCATCATCCGTTGAAATCATCATCCGTTGATATTTCATCATCCGTTGATGTCATCAGCATCCGTTGATATATAAGTTCTGATATGAATTTCTGATAGTTTCTGTTTAATATCATCAATTGCTTCTAACAGTATTTGTGTACTTATATAGATGAAAGTTCATTAAATTTTGTCTGATTTTAAATTTATTTGTACCATAAAAATATAATAGTTAAAGTATGACAATAAAATATATATATATATATATAATTTATCTAATTAAAGACATAAATAGTTAAATGCACATATGCATGCTCGTTACATAATTTTTTTTCAGTTGACATCTAACTCATATATTATTAATTATCAAATTAACAGTATGAATAAGTGAATTGTAAATATTAATATTAAAAATTTTAAATTTCACTGAAACATCAAAAAGTACTTAATTTGAATTCGATTTATATTTGATATGTTTCTCACGTATAATTTTTGGATGATATATTATTATGATTATAATTATTATTAATACTACTGAAAATATATATACGCACACACCAATCAAATGATGATTCATTTAAATAAGGTTCAAATTAGTATATATGCACGTGTGTGTGTATATATATGTATGTGTATATGTATGTATGAATATGTATCCATGTGTATACTAATCATGCAAATTAATAGATTTTAACAAATGATGATTTAGTTAAATAAATTTTACATTTACATTAATATATATATATATATAGTATAAAGTACATAATGATGAAGCATATTAATGATAAGTTAATTAATATATATATTAATTTTGAGTAATAAGTATTATATAGGTATTAATAGTGAATTAATAAATATTAATTGTGTGAATAAATATAAAATAAATATTAAATAGATATTAAGTAGGGACATAATAGTCCTATGAATTAATTTGCTCAACAAACACCATGTTGTTGTATTATATATAAAATAGATTTCAGATGTATAAAGAAGACAATATTTACATATTTCAGATTTATGTATTCAAGAAAAAAAGGGAGTAATATCATACAATTTAACAATATGCATGCAAAAATTTAAAACGAATTTTATTTTTAAATGGATGGAGCAATATCTAAAGTAATTTCTCATTATCTTCAGATTTATATATTCAAAAAAATTAAAAAAGAGAGTAATATCTTACAATTTAATAATATGCATGCAAAAATTTAAAACGAATTTTATTTATAAACGGATGGAGCAATATCTAAAGTAATTTCTCGTTATACCTCTCTTAGATCGTCTTTTATGCCGACGTCTCCAAGTTGCGAGAATTGTTGCGTACTTTACCATGATTGGAATTCAACAATGATGATTATTTTAAACAATTCTTCTGATTTGTCTCTGTTTAATGATTATTGCGGGTGTTGATTTGCATCTGAGATTATTTTAAAACTACGCCCTTACTCGGACGCAATTAGACTTTTATATCAACTCAATATTTCTTTAAAACGACCATTCTTGATATTATCAAATTTATAGACTACATTTTATATTTTTTTCTCATGAGAATATTATTATCATGTAAAAGATATTATAATTCTAAGAAAAGGAATGATAAATAATATTTGAAATCTATTTCATAGTCTTTCGAATTCGGAATAAATAACATAAGACAGTATTCTGAAAATTATAATACCTTCAATCCACACGAGCTGCGCCCAATGTTAGGGGACAAAAATAAAGTTTTACTAATAATAACGATGAAGAATCCGAATTTGTCAGGAAAAAACATAAATTCTTAATTCTGGTATTTGTTTTTCCGGACATCGAAGTAAGGATTTAACAATACCCTGGACATTTTGAGGGACAAACTGGGAAAGAAACAAGAAGATCGTGATCTACTCTTATTTACAGCTTCCACGTTTCTCTCGGATGTTTTGCAAGGTACCACAGCATTGTGGCTGTTGCCAATTTCTCTTTCTTGGTGAGATTCTAAATCATGGATGCTTCTCTCAAATAGTGCAATGAAGAAGCCTTCCTTGTCCTCCACAGGGTCCGCCCGAAGCAAATGTTCAGCTTTAAACAGTAGTAAATAGAACGTTAGAAAATGTCCTCCACAGATCAGTTACAACTTACAAGGATCATGTTCTTAATTCTTAAATGCAGGAATTTAGATAACATTCAAATTTCCATTCTAAAGGCAGAAACACTTTCTCGCAATATGTAAAACTTGTAGAGTAGATAAATAAGTCACAAGCAGTGTGTCAGGATCCAATTGAGCACCCTATTGCATTGAGCAGCTTAACCGGTTAACAAAATGGCAAGGGACCTTGTAGAGCTTGGGTGGCTGGTTTCCTTGTTCGAGTATCTAGACTAGTCCCATTAACTTAGAATATCAAGAAACACAAAGCTTTATTAACATGAATGTTATACGCTAGCTATCATTCAGTAAATTAAAACAAAAGCTAACAAATCAAACATGTAATATGGATGGCTTTTATCTCGAGAAAATAATCGATCAGGTCAAATAGTGCAGTGCAACTATTTCCATCTTTGAGTGAATGGTTTGGGATCTAAACTCTATAATTTTTACTCTTTTCATCACTTTATCTCTTAGTAAACCTAATAAACATGTTAAGTGAAAGAGTTTCTAGGATCATCCCAATTTCAACCGCACTGGTAGACTCCAAAACGCAAATAAAATTGCTTTAAAGTTAATTATATCAAAGGCAGAAATCACATATGAATACGAATACTTCAAACAGATATTCTACAGCTTCTCAAGGTGATGGCGTCAGAAGTTAATAACTTGATAGAAAAGTGAATCATAAATCATAAACACTAACATTCTTTAATAACAGGAAGACCACGTCGGGTCCACTGTGGGAATGGTCTGCCCAGTTTAAAACCATGTGAAATAGCAAAGGGAAGAACAGAACCGATCACATCTTCATTCTCGATTTGGTGAATGGAACAGGTGCTATACACAACTCGTTCAACTCCTGGGACTACAGCAACATAACAAATATCAATGTGAAAACAGAATTTCAAGCTTTGACCATTTAAAAGTAAACGACTAAACGCTAATTAGAAACTACAAGACATACATTAATAAGTTGCTCCACAATTTCCGGAAGGTGCAAAGTTTCCTAAAAGTGTCTATGACTGGTAAATTTATACTAAAACAGTTAATGCAATTAAATTTCTACTATTAGTAAAAAAATAGCAAATCATTTCCTTGACAGACTTGTTAGGGCATGAAATGTCATCAACTTCATGATCAAAAGACATCTCTAAATAACTACAAGCACTAGGACTGGCCAATCAACACTCCTACAGTTAAGCAAGTGCAGAATATGTGGGCATAAACTTACAAGATAATGCATGTTCCAGAGCCATTTTCTGGAAGGTAGCAAGTCTTCTTAGCCTTTGCATTTCACCTGGATCAACATGACCTGCAAAAGGAACAGGTATGACGAATAGAAGTCTACACTAAGTTCTAAGTACTACTACTCTACTAGTAAGCAGGTACCTCCTATTTACTCATCTAATTTTGTTAAAATAATCAAGATTCATCTTCCTATAAGTTCCAAGTAAAGAAAACTAGGTTAGTACCAAGATTAACTGAGAGGAAAGTAAACTATGTAAAAACTAGGTTTGTGCCAAGAATGACTGCGAGGAAACTTAAGTACCTATCTAGGTACTTGGTGCCTCTTACAAGAGAAGAGGTAAATATTTAGATACAAAAACCCTCAAGCCTATATACAACAGAAAACAATAACAAGATAAAAACAGACAGGGACCAGCAACCCTGCTTCACCACTTTGTAGACAATTACTGCACCGTGCAAGTGTACGTACACATTCTGCATACTAGGGCATGGCTTGTGAAAGAAGTAAGCAAAATGTACCCGTTTGGTATGACGGAAGCAGGTGATCGAGTCTGTCTACAGCAGTCCCAGATCCAGAACACGAGGGATCTACTAGAATGGCACGAACCTGCAAATTGAGCATCCCTTAGTTTATCATAAAACTGGGGAGTACAAAGAAGCTTCTGGAATTTAGTCGGCTTATCCTCATATTACACAAGTGTAAAACATAATTATTGTCTTTCCTGTACGTACAAGGCTACAAGCCCATATAACTTTGCACATTGTTTTCAAATACTTCATCTAGTTTATATGGTCAAAATATGAAAGACCCTTTTTATGCAACTGCAATGCAACGACATAAGTGACTCTGCCAAGTTTAACTACAAAAAACCAACTGAAAGTTACCTTTGAGTATGACGGGTCTACTGGACTCAACTTTAAGAAGTCCTCGTGCAGAACTTCCACATCTAGATTACAGGTTAAGTCTCCAACAAAGGAATGAAGGAGTAGCAAATGCTAAAAATAAATTTACACAGTGTATTAATGATATAATGTATTACTCGAGCCAAAAATACTTTTGTTTACCGTTATTTTGGATATTAATAGGTGAGTGGGTGTGCATATGCTTGTTTGGCATGCACACAATATATAAAGTGGACACTGAACAGTAGAGCGGTTTACACAATCTATATATACAGTCTGAAAGGATACTAGTAGCACCAGTCTGCTTAATAGTGCATTCTAGAAGTTTAACCCTCTCCTTATTTAATTCACAGGCAATTATCTTCCCCTCCCCTCTCATCAACGCGGCAAGATGAACAGTTTTGTTTCCTGGGGCTGAACATGCATCAAGAACCTTTGGAGAGAAAAATATATAAAATTAAAACACCATAAGCTGCTGTAGACAGCAGAAAAAAGATCACGTATAGCTCAGCCCTGGCTGATAGAAGTCGAACTCACCTCCCATCCTGGTTTAGGATCAAGGGCTACTCCCACCATAGAACTTGCCTTGCCCTAAAGAAGGGGAAAACACTAATCATCTGAAATAATGTAAAAGATACAACAATTGTTTTCTCCTAATGATGTAGGAAAAGGTCATGAAAAATGTTGATAATAGGATTATAGTAATATAACCTTTCAACATTTTATATATTTTAACTATCAACTGGTAATATATAGAAATCATATTACATGGAAGCTAAGAGATTTCCTAACAGAAGAAAACTAATTTTATTCTATGAACAATTCAATACCAATCTAATACCATAATACAAAGAAAAAGAAAACTAATCATTTCAATATTCTACTCCCATAATCTAAAAGATTTCTAATAGTCATACGTAATATAATTAAACTTTGTAACAAATTACAATATATAATAGTACAACAATCTTTTAACATAATACCAGTACTGTTTTGTTTCAAAACTCAAGAATTAGCTAGGTTTGCAAGCATGTTTGCATTTTTAAAATGTATTGAATTCCATTTAATCCAAGTTCAGCAACTTTCCGGTTCTCGAGCTCGATTCTCTTAATTGTTGAATTGAACACTCAACCGTGGATGGTGCAGATAACTACCTCAAACACAGCCCCACAGATACAGAAATGGGACCAAGAAGTGTAAGACATTGCTTTCAACTAATTCTCCTTACTATAAAGTGACACCCAAGCTCAGAGAAATTCCAAGGGGTGTCAATGCCATGCGGAGTTACATGGCATGGCACCCTTGCTAGCACTCTACTGGAGTTGTTGGGATGCCAAAAGTTGGCATCCAATAAAGTTGAGTGCCAACTTAATTTGTGGGTCCAATAACAATAAAATATTAAGTTGTCTTGTTATAATAACTATTGGAACATTTATTAAATAAGGGTGCCAAAAATGATGTGTATAAGAGAAAAAATATATATTTTACATGATGTGCCAAAATTGGCACCCCTTGAAGGGTGTCCAGCCTTTGGAGTTAATTTTAGTCCTTTGGACACGAATACTTTTGAATATTGGAGTACTTGTGACACATGTAATAACCATCGAATGACATGTAACCTTCATTGAGGATAGATATGATTCTTACTTGCAGGAGGACACTACCATTTTTCACCAATTCATGATTGTGCAAATCTGTACCAGGTGGGAGTACCAACAAATCAGGAACCAAGTCATCCTTCTGAACCTGTTGGACAAGAGAACAATCTAATCATATAACAAAATACAAGTCACAATATGGATAGAATATGAAAAATGGAATAGATAAAGAAATCGAGGTAGGAGGCCTGACAGTTAGCCTTCAAAGCAATAGCATTACAAGCAGACAACCCACCGCAAGAGAAATGGAGAAAGGTGGAGCATGGACAATATGTCGGTATATGAAACTCTATGTGGAGACCATTGCACAATCACAAAAAAACATATATACAAAACAATAACTTACATGAAAAAAGACTACCATGCACCTAGTTTGTCAAAATAAATTGGATGCTAAGAGCCATAAAACAGAGTTTATTCAGAATATAGAGCATCTTAAAATTTCTTTGATACGACATAGTACCTATTTACCTGTTCCGTAAAAAAGAATCACATATAGTCTCTAGCAAAAACAGGGATATATTATCCAATTAATTACATAAACATTGAATCGATGAATTCAAAAACTTGCTGTTTGGTATAAATAGAACAGAGTACTGTTTTCCATTCAATTTTCAACAATATGTTATACAAGGTAAAGAAAATGTAAATCATGCATTATAGGCTTATGGCACAAAGCACCAGTGGCATCACTTCTGATACAATAATCCAAGGCAAGTGCGTGGTGTCATCATTCCCGCATTTATTGTTTATATGATGTTAAATTGTAGGTTTTCAATTTATTAGAGAAAGAAAAGTTATAATATCTTAGGATATCTTACATATCTAGGATTTCAGAAATTAGCCGGACGCCTAACATTCAAAAGAAGCAAATTACACAAGCATTAAGGGCTACAAAGTACTCCCATTGTATAGCAAAGAGCCACAGGCACAGTCTTGTTAAATAAGACAAAGTGAGAATATCTATACAAATTAAAATTCAGTTTCCAGGTAGGTGGATGTGGTGCTAGTTGCTACTCAACAGCAAAGGGCAAGAGTTGGTTTTCGACAATAGTTTAAGTACTCACATTAAGTATATATCATTATCCGAAGATATGAAAATATTCTTGGTAATATTAACATCTGATTGTGGCAACGAGTTGCATATTACAGATAGAAGAGAATACCTTGTGACGCTTGCGTAATACCTTCGAGGCAGTTTTCGTATCCAACTTCAGAGTATTCACACGAACATAGCGCGGCTTTGATACATCTGCAGCATTATTAATAAGAATTAGAATGATATGCAACTATCATGGTAGCAGTTCGGATATTCAACTTCTAAAATAGAGATTATAAAACTTAGAGAATAAGTATATTACTAATTGTTAACTACTAACTACAACTCCCTTTGTTTTTTTCTTTGTAATTTGATTTTTCTGCACATAATTTAAAGTGCTTTGACCGCAGAGCTAAATAATTATTTTTATTTTGTTTTGTGAATTAAGTATAAGCTATATATTTTAATTTAGGAAAAAAAATTAATACAATTATTTTAAGTCTATACAGTCAAGCACTGTGAGATGTTTGCAGAAAAGTCAAATGTCAAATAAAAAACAGAGGGAGTATCTTATACTAATCTACTTACTACTTAAAGAGGAGGATTAACTAATCCTGATCTAGATCTATGTGGAAACAACACATAGAAGAAAACATAATTATTTTTTTACGATTCTATCTTTAAATGGGCAAGTGCAGTCCTCATAAATCTCAATGTACGTTATTTTTTGGTTTCTATATCAACATTTAACATAAAGTTAATTAAAATCTTGCAGCTCTAAATTAGCATATCACTTTGTAAAAAACTACATATTCCCCATTATTAATTTATGGTGTTGTACTTGTAATTCTAAAAAAATTAAGAATCATACTTATTTATATTGAATATCAAGTATCAACACCACAACTTATTGATAAAACAAATAAACAATGTTCATATTTAATCATAGCACTGCAACCATCTACCACATATAAAGTGTCTAAGCATGCAACAAATAACCAACCCTGACGAAGAGCCATCAAGTCTTTTACATTCTTCGCCCTGTTTTTCACCAGAATATGAGCAAGAGCTGACAGCAGGGCATCCTTTTTGTGCAGGAGAAACTTTTCAGCATCACCTACTAATGCAACATTCTACGGAGCACAAGAGAAGGCCAATTAAAATATCATCACATCACAAAACCAGCATTGCCACAATTCACAAGTGTAGCAAGTATATATTTGCTTCTGCATAGAAATCAAAATTATTGCAATATCGAAAGAATTCTAAATAGGCTTCTATCCTAGATTAGATCCTTCCAAAAGTTCAGATGTAGCATAAAACTCTAAACCTTTGCAAACTACTATTTAGCAATAATTATCCTGTTAATGAACGTATGCAGGACTTGATAAATTAATTTCAATATGTATTTATTTGTCACCTATCTCCATCTAGGCTCTTGGGGTTCATAACTTCCTTTTGACGAAAAATAAGATTTCCTTGTACAGTCAAGTACAAATGTAAGTTTTGACACAGATGGACCGAACACTTCATATATTCAATATATATAAATCACAAAGATATCTGCAAACAGGCATAGTCGACAAGTCCAACTTAATAAAAACTTGTTTCATCAACTTAAAATTTGCCAATATCATACTTATATAATTCTATCGCAACTGAAAATCTAGCTACCTGGCCAAAGAGGATATCATATGTAATTAAGTACATCAGCGCTTCTTGCTTCTGCAAAAACACAATCCAAAAAAGAAAATAGATGCAATGAGTACAAGTGACTGAAAATTGTACTAAATAAAATGTATCCACTATATTCCTTTATACATTACTAAATATGTATACGAGTAAAGCACACTCTCTTATCATTTATCAACCATGTTGTCATTAATGGTTGATCTTAATACGAATGAGTGTAGGAGCATAGGGTAATTTACTGGCGAAACTTACAAAAAGAGTGTAAAATCCAAAATTTCCCAACCTTGATTCCTCTCTTCGTCAACTCATTGGGAATTATACCCTCTGATTTGATGCCATGCTCACAGTTTGTTCTTATATTTTTGCTCTGTTTTTTATTGGAGCTACTAATCACTGAACTACCGCCAAAATTTTTAAATATTAGATACAATCTATCTGTGCCCTTAATTCTCTTCCTATATTTTTTTAACAAGCAATAGGTCAATAAATTTGTTTAAAGTATTATCTTGATCTCCATGTTGTAACAGAAGCAATTCAGACACTTTATTTTATATTATTTTTACTTAAAATAGTAGAGAGGGCACTCGGAGCTCCATTGTTCATCTCTAAATAATGGTCTTTAAGCCATCCTAACAGATTGATAAACTTTTAGCAAACTGAAATTTCAAGTTCCAAATTTTTTTTAGACTAATGAAAAAAGAAGAAGAATTAGGAGAAAGAAGGCAAAGTTTAATTCTCTTCTCAATTGTCTGTCCAAATATCGAATTCTTACAATCTTCTTAAGGATCAATAAAACATCTGGTCTCTCTATATTGTTAATTATAATGAAAGAACAACCACAGTTAACAGGGTAACAAAAATTTATATTATGAGAACCTGGAAGTACAAAGACACAAAAATTAGAATTGCAGAATCCATACAGACTTTCAAAAACTGCAAAATTAGCTTTTGTAGTTCTTTTGCATTACCTTCCACTTGCTATTCAGTATGACAGAAGATTCCAAAATTTCCTTGATGTATGGAAGACCTGTAGAGCATAAAGATCCATCATGAATCCTTCCGCACCTTTCAATAAATAACGACCACACTCACTCCGACCAAAGTAGTCATTAACAAAAGCATTTTCAGTTCAAATGTACTATAGGAGCATTTTTTTTTCTAATGGAACTTAACCTTTTAGTCAATGTAACACACGAAGCAGCAGCTACAGCTAAATTATCTCCATCTAACTTCTAGTCGATAATAAATATATAGCATATTTCTCATTCCGTACAAGTAAGAAACAAAAATATGAATCCAATACAATGTCCAAGCTTTTCACATAAGCTTAAACTTATCAGATTATTACTATTATTTCTTTAGTCTGGTTTTGTTGACCGATTCACTTTGCTTGAAACTTCGGTCGGAAGTACTTACAAGACAAAATTAACTTATACACCGTCAAAATCTATTAATTTGTCAGATAACAACTTACAACTACAGAGTCACTCCTAGTATAATTAAGGAGTGTTTAAGTTATAGTACTTTAAAAAGCCGTGATCAAATTACACAGCATGTCTTTCAAATAACACCTCCCGACTTAAAAACTGGCCCAAAATGCAGTCTATGTAAGTTGAAATTCAAAAAAATGAAGGATGAACTGGTTTTTTCGACTTACTCTAAAACTTGAATTAAGATTTCACAATGTAGCTTTGTGTTTTTTTAGTCATGAGTTTAAAATTAACAACTGCACGATTCAAACACATAGAAGTAGTAAAACCGATAAATTCTACTAAGTAGACAAAAATTAAAACAGACTAGAAAAACGGCATTTTAGCACACATGAGTGTTTCTATATAGAAAGTGATATCCAGACGCATATTGGTAACCAAATAAACTAAAACCACAATAATCAACTTAAAAATCTAAAATAAAAATAAAAAACATAATTATAAAGAATTAAAAATAAGAAAATTACAGAGAGTTAATTATAATGAGCTTACACTTGAGAGTTTGACAAACTAAAGCAAAAGTAGCTTTTTTATTCCGAACAGAGGGTTTGAAAACAAGTGCTTTAATAGAGCCGACGGCTTGGCGGCGAGCGTCGCCGTCGAGAACAGAGGTTAACACCTTGGCCGCCTCTCTCCGACCAAAAAACGCTGACTTCTCGGCGTTGCTCAGCCGAGCCGTTTTCTTTGGCTTACTGTTGTTAGTGGTCGGCGGCATGTTTATTTTTTGTTTTTGCGTAGTTGAGATGAAGCCGCGGAACAACAGAGGGGGGTATACATGCGTTGTTTTAGTTTGTGGGCTTGCTTGCTTAATTCCCAAAGCCCACCCCAGGCACAATCAAATTAAACAAAATTTTTAACTTCACGTAACATTATTAACTAACCAATTATTTTGGGTCTTGAACGGAGTAAATGGACTTAATTAATAACCTCGCTATATGCCTCCATGAATAAAAAAATTAAGTTTATGTAAACATAGATGAATAATCACCAAAAACTTAAAAAGTATATTTATGATGATGTCTTTCATCTATACTATTTGTACTATTATAAACATGATTTCTTTTTTTCAGTTGGTTAACACTTTCCTAAACAGTATGCTAATACCTTCCAAAATAAAGTTTAATCAAATAAAATTTTATTAAAAAAATCAAGTATCTAATAAAACTACAAACTTTATGAATTCTTATTCAATTTAATATTTAATTGCACTTGACTTCTTTTTTGCCTCTTTTGCAGAAAACCAAATATTTTCAAAATTAATTTTAGTAATTCAAATTATAATATAACAATATAATTAATAAATCAATAAAAAAATAATAAAATAATAAAAAAAAATTAAAAATATATCAATCAATCTATTTATACAATAATGTTATAAGCAAAACATGATTTTGTTTGATTCATTGATTGACACTTTCCAAAAAAATAGGCTAACGTAATAATAAAAAACAGCCTAACGCTTATCATTTTTCATTAAAAAATAAAAATAAAATTCTACGCTAAAGAGCGCGCTAATTCAATGTTTATCTCCAATGTTTATCTCTCACTCTCATTCTCAGCAAAAACACACTTTTCGTTCATGTGCGGACTAAAATTATATATAATTAATTTAAAAAATGTCAATAGATAAGCTATACATCCATTAGTCACCAGAGTTCTGACACAAAGCGCCATTGTCATAGGATTGCTACTAAAAACCTTCTCCATTGATTATTTATATCAAAAACATATTTGGATCACAAAATTAATAAAAAAATTTGAAAAAAATAAGAATAAATAATTAATATTAAAATTAATATCATAAATTTCAAAAACTCGTTTATTTTATTTCATAAGTTACCTTTTATGACAAAAAGTAAATATAATGATAATAAATATTAAAATTAAATCATGCATAACACATGTTATGTGCTATTTTAAGCGTAATAAATCAATAAATAAAAAAATAAAAAAATTTAAAAATTTAAAAATATATCAATCTATCTATCTATACAATAATGTTATAAGCAAAACATGTTTTTGTTTGGTTGATTGATTGACACTTTCCAAAAAAATAGTCTAACGTAATAATAAAAAACAGCCTAACGCTTATCATTTTTCATTAAAAAATAAAAATAAAATTCTATGCTAAAGAGCACGCTAATTCAATGTTTATCTCTCACTCTCACTCTCAGCAAAAACACACTTTTCGTTCATGTGCGGACTAAAATTATATATAATTAATTTAAAAAATGTCAATAGATAAGCTATACATCCATTAGTCACCAAAGCACCATTGTCACAGGATTGCTACTAAAAACCTTCTCCATTGATTATTTATATCAAAAATATATTTGGATCACAAAATTAATAAAAAAATTTGAAAAAAATAAGAATAAATAATTAATATTAAAATTAATATCATAAATTTCAAAAACTCGTTTATTTTATTTCATAAGTTACCTTTTATGACAAAAAGTAAATATAATGATAATAAATATTAAAATTCAATCATGCATAACACATGTTATGTGCTATTTTAAGCGTAATAGGTTATGATTGGTTGTTTGGTTAATATCTTCCTAAAAAATAGTTAACAAGACTTCCAAAAATATTATTAATATTAAAAATAAGAAAAAACATGTATCTTTGACTCTTTTAAAATTAATTCAAATTTTAATTTTTTCCGAATCGTAAACCAAATAATCCCATAATCAATTAGTTGTTAATAGTTAATAAACATGAGATGAAACAAATGATATATTTAAAAATTAAATTAAAAATACATGAAATTGAAAAAAACACAAAATTTGCATTCTGTTACGGTCTTATATAGGCTAACATGAAATAGGATTCCTTATGTTGAAAAAAGTTTCCTTTTGTTTAAGAAACACATATAATTTAAAAATGAATGTTTTCGAAATAAAAAGAAAATTTGAATTAAAGGTATATACACTAAAAATTTAGTTATAACAAGACTTTCAAAAATATTATTAATATTATAAATAAGAAAAAATATGTATCTTTGACTCTTTTAAAATTAATGCAAATTTTAATTCTCTCCGAGTCGAAAACCAAATGATCCCATAATCAATTAATTCTTAATAATTAAAACACAAGAGATGAAACAAATGCTATATTTAAAAATCAAATTAAAAATACAAGAAATTAAAAAAAATACAAAACTTGCATTCTCTCACGATCTTATATAGGCCAACATGAAATAAGATTTCTTATGTTGAAATAAGTTTCTTTTGTTTAAGAAACACAAATAACTTAAAAATGAATGTTTTTGAAGTAAAAAGAAAATTTGAATTTAAGGTTTGTACACTAAAATTTTAGTTATAAAATAAAAAATTTATGATGTAAGTATTAAAATATTAGTAGTTGTGTCACATTTTTAATATCTTTCTATTTTAAAATATAGTATTGATATGTTATGTTATTATTAAATTTTAAAATATATATATTAGAATCGTTATATTCAATATGAATAATATTTTAAAACTTAATATTTTTAAATATTCAAATTTGAATCCGTCAAAAGTATAATATAAAAAATATTTGTATAATTAATTTCAATAATACATAATTATTATTATATTTAATTATCTTTTATAATTATTTTATTTTTACAAAAAATATTATATAAATAATAATATTATGTTATAATCAGCCCGTGCATCGCACGAGTTATAGGGTAGTATAAAATTGAAAGTACACACCCATGGGGTGAATAAATATTAAGGAAAATTAATTACGCTTTAAATAATATAATTTAAATTTAATCTTCAAAACAATCCAGTAATTGAAGTTTAGAGTGAAAAAAAAACTACTCGTAATTTATCTCAACATAAAAATTTTATATCATCCATTATTTGTCTTAAAAGATTATATACGAGGGGTATTTATAGGCTTAGACAATAACCCAAACCCAACAGAATTACAAGAGAAATTCAATATCAGCTTGAATTAGCCAATATCTAAAACCTTCCGGGAAACAAATTTAAAAACCAAATCCGAATAGAAAAAAGATAAAAACCAAATCCAAATAGGATAATAAAATCTCAAGTGCTTAAAATAAGAAAAATCATTTCAAGTGAAAGGTAAAAAACTTGCAAGCAAAATTCTAATTAATAATTATATAATAATCAGCTACTTGTCCAACTCCATGCATAATTCATTTATTCCTTGTTATCCAAGTAATCTTCATAACCCATGTATGCGTCCTCTCTAACTCAACATCACAACAAGTACATATAACCAAATCTCAATTAACATATTCATTCCTTGATCCTCATCATTCTCCTCTCCTTTGAAAAAAACTCTTCCTCGAGTTCTAAAGTATTTAAGAATAAGCATACAACGAGATGATTTCTCGTAGAACTTGAAAGGCTTAAAATTCAATTCCATCAGCAATATTTTTGGAAGTAAACTGGAAAGAATAAGATATTTTTATGAGATAAGTGCATTCAACAAATTCTCTACCCCTAGGAAATCAATGTGTTCCACTAGGATGATGTTGTTTTTCTTGTACACGACCTCTTTAGTTTCGAACTTCTCCTTTAGTATCTCTTTTCCTTCGATAATGTCGTCACGCACAAATTTAGGAGATGCATTTATCCGATTTTTTTCAACAACCAAAACTTTCTCAACGTGTAACTTTCTTTCTTCATGCTTCTCTATTATAGCTTTCTTTAGAACTTGTTTCTCCTTTTCATCGAAACATGGGGCAGTTGAAATATGTAAAATCGTACACGCAACATTATTCTCCACAATAATGATATCTTCTTCTAGAGTTTCTTTTGCAAGATCAAGCTCGTAAAAAGAAGAGTTCAGTTTCTCGTCTTGCTCCTCTTGTTGATAAGATTCAAATTCCAAATCAAGGTTACATATATCATTAAACGAGATATATGAACTTGATTTAACCTATCGATAAATAGGCAAATTCAATCCACGAATAAATCTTCCAATTTTCATTATTTCAGTCTCCTCCAAGTCACAAATAAGGCGCAATCTATCAAATTCAGAAGTATACTTAGAAACACTCATAATACCTTGACACATGGATGTCATCTTCATTATGCATTCTAATTTATAATCCAAAGGAATATATTGTGAACGAAGTTTCTTCTTCAAAGATGTCCAAGTCATAATCTTTTTTTCAGATCTAACTCTTTTTGCGGTTAGATTATCAAACCGCAAGCCTGCTTTCTTTGTAAGTTTAAGTGCTGTCATCTTGAATATTTTCATCTCAGTCCAACCTGTATAAGCAGAAATCTTGTCAACTTGGGAAACCATTCAACAAAATCTTTTGTGCTACCCAGACCTGTAAAATAACGAAGCTCTATGTCGGGATCATAGATAGGGATCATAGATATCATCACTATCTTTCACCTTAAGTAAAATTTTACCCAATGCATCAAACATTGACTCCGTTGAATTAACAAGACTTTGAGTACGTATTTATCAATCTTATCCAATTTTTCAAGTAATTTTATGAGCAATTCATCTGAAGCCATAAGAAAAAAAAACTGTGAACAGTACCCGTGAACAGTGCCGATGAAAAGTAACCGTGAACAGTAATCGTGAACAATCCCCTCATATATAGTACTTGTGAATAGTAACTCGTGAAAAGTAATTTTTTTCGAAACCTAGATCTCCCAACAATTAATAAATTGGAGAAAAAACCTTAGTTCTTGATGCCAAATTGATGTGGATTTCTCCACACAAAAAACAAGAAGAAAAAAGATAAGAGAAGAAAATGATATTTTAAAAGTACACAATCAATCCAGAAATGTGAACTTTGAATCTCAAATTGCTTAGATCAACCCAAAAACTAAGTAATTCGAATTTAACCATCAAAACAATCTAGTAATTGAAGTTTAGAGGGAAGAAAAAGTACTAATAGTTTATCTCAACACAAAATTTTTATATCACCCATTGTATGTCTTAAAAGATTACATAAGAGGGGTATTTATAGTCTTAGACAATAACCCAAACCCAACAGGAATCCAAGAGAAATTCAATATCGGCTTGAATTAGCCAATTCCTGAATCCTTCCAGGAAACAAATATAAAAATCAAATCTGAATAGGAAAAAAAAAAGATAAAAACCAAATTCAAATAGGAAAATAAAAATTTTAAGTGTTTAAAACAAGAAAAATCCTTTCAAGTAAAAGGTAAAAACTTGCAAGCAAAATTCTAATTAATAATTATATAATAATTAGCTACTTGTCCAACCCCATGCATAACTCATTTATTCCTTGTTGTCCAAGTAAACTTCATAACTCATATTTGCGTCCTCTCCAATTCAACATCACAACAAGTACACATAGCCAAATCTCAATTAGCATATTAATTCATTAATCCTCATCAAGAAGTCAAGCACATATAGAGAAATAGAGATGTCGACAAGTCAAGACGCATGTAGAGAAGTGGAGATATCGACAAGTCATTTACAAATATAGGGAAATAGAGATATCGACAAGCCATTTACACATGTAGAGAAGTGAAGACATCGGCAAGTCATTCTACATCGTGATACAGACATCTGTATACATTTTGAAAGATTTCGATAACAGCTTCAATTCCATGATACAACTTTCATGAAGATTCAAGGTTATTAGTCAACAAACTGTTTTATCATTAAAATGAAAGACTACAAATGCATCTTGAAGAATGCAAGATCAAGGGCCAAGATGAACTGGACAAAGGAATGTAGCATACCCGAAAGATTGTATGCAGATATGCAGTACTTGAAATAAAAATAGACAAAATAGCTTTAAAAATTGTGTTAGTCTATTTTAGTGTTATCTATGTAAACTGTGCATGTTAGTCTATAAAACATGTCACGGGTCCTTTGTTCAGAAGTAACAAAAGCAATCTAGAATTTGTTGTATTCTCTCAAGAAGTAGCTAAGTTCTTTGATATTCAAGAACTTGGATTTGTAGCATAACCTATATGATTTTGAATAAAGATCAATTGAGTTTTGATAATTACTTCATTATCTATTACAGTTAGTTAATTATCACTTCAAACACATCTTAACTGTTAAGTTCAAGAAAAACATCAACATTTAAATTGATTTTCTTGGAAATAATTTATAAGTTTTTAAGTAAAAATCAAGAAACGCACATTCACACTCCTTCTGTATGCATTTCATACCTAACAAGTGGTATAAGAGCAAAATCTGAAATTAAACAGATTAGATCTTGGAAGTATGAGTGCACAAAATTTTATCAGTATCAAGAAACGTATATTTGACAAAGGTAACTACACTATGTGGAAAAACAAGATGATATTGTTCATCAGGATGACTCATCCACTGCACTTTGAGATTCTCTAGTATGGACCCTTTATTCTTATGATAAGGGTACCTAAAGCAACTCAAGATGATGTCCTGGCCAATATGCTCCAAAAGATCCATCTACATATCCTGAGTCAGAGAAAGAGAATGTCTCACTTGACAGTAACTTGCAACTCATTTTGATGAGTCTCTTGATAATGTTATGTACAATAACATTATCAATTGTGAGTCATCTAAGCAAATCTGTGAGAAGATAGAGATTTTATGCGAATGTACTGAAGAAGTAAGATCAAACCAAAAGCATAATACCCCAACTGTTTTACATAATAGTTACTTGAAAAAAATTGCAAATATACGGCTTGCAACCAAAAGCGATCACATCTGCAACTTTGCTGAAAAAGGACTGAATTTTTCTATTGCAATTGAGGGTGTATCGGGTTGCAGCGGGTTACACAGTCGTATTTTTGTAAAAAAAATCGCATTTTTAGAATTAAAATTTTTAAAAATCATTTTTTTACAAAAAAAAATCAAAAATAAAAAACGTATTTTTGAAAAAACCTGGAGTTTTAATTCATTAAATAGGTTTATATCAAAATATCCATCGAACTCGTTAAATTATATTAAGTAGCTATTCAATCTCCACGGCGACTCATTTAAACCACTAAAATACTAGTATATATCACTCTGTTAGATTTTTTAAATTTTTTTTAGCTTAAGAGTTGTGCTGGCCAGTGACGTGTATTTCTTTGATTAGTTGGCACCTGGCAACTAATACATTTGATTGAATTACAAACATGATGTCGTGTATGTATATATATCAGACCTATATCTTTTATGATTGTTATGGTTTATCAGGGAAATTTGAGTGCCTCACTCTCATCTGTATATATCTGTTTAATTGGTCCTAAAATTATCGTTATCTTCACGAGTAAAATAAAAGCCCCATATCCGCTATATCAAACTCTGCATTAGTAAAGTGGGAGTGTAGTTGGGTGATCTGCAATTGCAGTATTAATTTGAGTAAAATTTAATAGAGAGATGAAAAAATATGTCCTTTCAGTTGGTACTCTTGTGAAAAAAATTTGTATCTTGAGTAATTGAAGTCATGGATCAAAGAAAACTTAAAAAAATGAATGATTCTTTTGAAAGATTAGTGATGTAGCTTCAATCGCATACTACAACCATATATGATTTTACCTTTTTTTTAAAAAAGGGAATGGATTTTGATCGGGTTTAGGTGTGTATATATTTCACGCACTTTGGGTTTTTTCCTGTTAGAAATTCTATTTTTTATATTTTTTTTAATATCCCTGATGACATGTTAAATGTTTAGTTGTAATTATATTTTTATTTTTTATCTCAATTCTACATGTCTGGCAGCTCAACAAAAATATACGTTACTAATTACAAAATTTTGAAGTTAACGTTTTCCGTTAAATTTTTTTTAAAAATGTAACGGAGTAATATATACTAGTATTTTAGTGATTTAAATGAGTTGTCGTAAAGATTGAGTAGCTACTTGATACTCCCTCCGTCCCAGTGAGTTGTTTACGTTCACTGTTTGCAAGTATTTCGAGGTTTCAATAAAGTATAGTTTCATTATGTTTTTTTTTTAAAAAAATCAGAATAAAAGTTTAAACATGAAACTTTTTTTCAGATTTAAAAAAAAATATTATGGAAGTATACTTTAAATAAGCATTGTAAAGTGTGTCGAAAAGTAGCGTAAATAATCCAGTGAGACTGAGGGAGTACATTTTAACGAGTTCGGTGGGCACTTTGATATAAAACCCTTCATTAAATAAGACACTTATTCCAATATTTTTTGTTTTTTTGGAAAAAATATGAATACCTTTTCGATTATAAATTATCAATCACCAATCAATATATATATATATATATTTATATAAAGGAGAAGACGAGAGCGTTTAGGTGGCGCATCTCAAATTGTCTCATTCTGTTTTTCTAATTTTCTCAATTTTTTGAGTTAATAAATATCAAAAACTACAATTACATTGTATTCTTCTAAATATATTATCATCACTCGTAATATTCTCCTAAAATTTCTATAAAAAATTTCATTAAGATTTTTGAAATCAACTTATCATTATATTCCTCCTACAACTTCTACTTTCTATTGAAATCAACTTACCATCTTGATATTCTTATAAATTTCGTTTTTACTACAATTTCTTCGCTTTCCCCCAAAAATCAACTTACTATATATTATTATTTAATCTATGAACTATTATAAATACGAATATCTAAAAATATTTATCATCATCATAATATTCTTCTAAAGTTTATAAAACATCTTCCATTTAGATTTTTTAAATCAACTTTGCCATCATAATATTATCCAAAAACTTCTACTTTATATTTAAATCAACTTACAATCTTCATATTTTTCTAAATATCCTTTTTAATATCATTTCTCCTATTTTTCTTAAAATTAACTTATCATATTATATTTTTCTGATTTTTTTTTTAATTTTTAGCCTATGAAATATTATAAAGGCAAGTATCTATAAATATGTTTTCTCAATATTTTTTGAAATCTTTATATAAGTATGTTATATATTATATATGTTATAGTAGAGTAGAACACGAGCACGGACGCCTCTTATATATATTGTCGTAATTTTCTCAAATTTTTATATTATTAAATTGAAAAAAATATTACATTGATTATTGACTAATGAATAATATAATTTTATGATATTATATTTATGAATGATGAAAAACGACTCACTGGAGTAAACATGTTTAACAAGAAAACAACCTTTTAAACTTTATGATTTATTATATTTATTGATTATTCATAATTTTTATAATAATAAAAATTAGATACAAAATATATAAAAGAAACAAATTAAAACATTATTTTAGAATGCAGTTGCAAAACACGGCTAAGTAAACTAGTTATAAAAAATAAAAAAGACGTTGGAGTCGGGTCAATTGTCATCATCAAACAGTGAAAGAAATCGAAACCCTAGCCTTTTACGATAATGGCCCGAAAGCGATATTCTCGCCCGATCGACATTCTTGCTGCTGCTGCTGCCGCTGACGATCACGTTGAGAATCACACTTCTGAACACCGATCTGGATCCGAATCCGAAGTTAACAAGCTATCCGGGTCGGATCCTGATTCTATGGTGATCCCCAAACCAAGTGAAAACGATTCCCCTCGATCAAAATCATCTCGTATAAGATCAGTACCCAAGCACCTTCTATTAAATGAGTTTAATGATTCTAATAAGAAAGCTAGGGTTGATAAATCAAGTGGTTCTGGTTCTGTTAATCGCCTTTGGTGTGAACAAGATGAGGTTGCTATTTTGCAAGGGATGATTGATTTTAAGTTACGGAAAGGCGAGGATCCTTATTCGGATACGAATGCGTTTCTCGAGTTTGTTCAGGACTCGATTAGCTTTCACGTTTCGAGAAAACAGATGACGGATAAGATGAGGAGGTTGAAGAATAAGTATTTTGTTAATGTTGAGAGAGGTGGAGTTGAGAATGGTGTGGTTGTCAAGCCACATGATGTTCAGTTGTTTGAGCTTTCGGAGGTCATTTGGGGAGGGGATGGTACGAAAGATAAGGAGGATGAGAATGTGGTGGAGGATGGGAAGGGTGATGATATGGAGGGAGGGAATGTGGTGGAAAATGGGAACGATGATGTTGCGGAGAATGGAATTGAGGGTGATCATGTGGAAGGCGGGAATGTGGTGGAAAATGGGAAGGTTGATGTTGCGGAGAATGGAGTTGAGGGTGATGATGTGGAAGGCGGGAATGTGGTGAAAAATGGAGTGAATGGGAATGTTGAGTATGATGGAAAGGAGGATGGAGGAAAGGATTTTAAGGGAATGTATCCGTATTTGAGTAGAGCGTGGGAGTCGGATGCTTCTTGTTCGATGTTAATGAAAAGTTTCCTGGTGGATAATATTCGTATGATTGGAAATGCTGAGTTGAGTGAATTGGAGAAGAATTGGAAGAATTTATATGTGGACCAGTTGAAGTTGTATGTTAAGAGGCTGGATTTGGAGAAGGCGAGTGCTCAAGCACTGTTGGCTCACCTGGAAACTTCAGATTCTTAGATTCCCAATTTCTCTGCTCGTTTAAGTTCTCATTAGAAGCTCCCAAAGTGTATTAAGTAGAATTAAGTCGCAAGTGATAGGTTAAATGTCTAATATGGTCGAGTAAGTTTTCGTGGCTTTGAGCCAAATTGGCGAATTTTTTCCCGGTTAGAACATTTCTGTTCTTGATTATTGTTATCATGATTATGTAGTTGAACTTGCTTATCTCTTAAAGTAATTTTAGGTAAGTGGTAGTTTATTTTATGGAATTTGATTGGCATTGTATAATTCCTATTGCTTGTAGTATGTAGTTGTCAGTGTTCATTTGCTTGATCCGTCTAACTGTTGGATATTGACCGTACTATGTTTAATTGTCACCGTGATCATTGTGCTGAAGCTCCTAACTGCTCCCTAGTTGCTGCTAAGAAAAAATGTTTTTGTCATGGTAGTCATCAATATGCACTTATAAAAGGTGAGCTCCAATCACTTCTCTTGCCATTTCTACCTGTTGTTCACATTGTTCATACCCCAACTACACTTTCTTGGTATGTGAACTAATCTGGTAGGGAGAATGTTGCAGCTCTTGTCGACAGGTTTGCACTAGAATTTTCAGCATTCTCTGAAATTAGCCATTAATCTGACAATATAGGTTGCAAGTTACTACTAGTAATCAGTAAATGTAGTTCTGATGTGTTTTGCTATGAACATGGCCATTTATGTATTTAGCGATACAACCTTTTCTACCTCATGTTTAAGTGTAAGAGCAGTATAGAAGCTTTTGCATGCACCTTCAGAATTCTCATCTTTGATTTATATTCAGTTGGGCGTAGCAATGTGAGTGCACTTATTTGTTACTTTTCCTAAGGTGTGTAAAGAGAATAAGCAATTGTTTGTAAAAAGCGAGAATAAGCATGTTTAGAGTTTTTATTTCTGCTTTGTGCTTAAGCTTTAAGCTACTAAAGAATCTTTAACAAGTCGGGGATTACATAGATATCAAAAGCACAATGCGTAGGTTGTGTACTAGAATACTAATACAGTACTAGTATATATCCATTTCTAATAAATGAAAGTGAAGCCTGACCACTTTTCGTACTTGTACTAATTATGCTTTCTGTTAAGTAGCGTAGGAACTAAGTAGTAGTACAGTATAGCCTGGGTGACACGCAATGGCCATCTATATATGAACTTCCTATGAACCCTTCGCTAACCAGTACACAAGCATTTCCTCCCATGTCTTTTTTCAGCGTTAGGAGGCTTCTATCAGCTAGAAAGTCTTGGAGTGTCTTTACCAAAAAAATAAAAACAAACCTTCACAAGCTCCAAATGTCCAAGGCCATAAAGAAACCTAAGACGAAGAATCGGTTTAAAGCTAAAACAAAACCAGCTTTCTGGCCAGCCTTGTCATCCTTTCCATATTATCGCCAACGTGGAAGAGGAACTAGCAGACTCCGCAAGGTTTTCTCAGATAACCGTTTCAGGCTTCAGAAACGAATTCCACCACCGGTTTATGTAGACCAGCTCTTTGTGAATGAAGAAGAATCGAGTACAGCAACATCATACAACCAGATCCACAAGATCCAGCTAGGTAAAGGGAAGACTAAACTTATTGAACAAAAAGTTAGTGCAGAGTCAATAACTAGCAGCTGGCAAGACGACATAAACGAAAGGAAGAAACTTCCAAATGCGGATGAAATGTGGGAGTCATTGATGTTAGCATCGCCACAAATGTATGGAATTAATGAGAGAGCTGAAGAATTCATTGTCAGATTTCGGGCAGAGATGCAGAAACAAGAGAAGTCAGCTAGTCATTTGTAGTTCATAATTTACCCGGGATATATGTATAAAGTTTTTACTGGCTAGTTCAGGGTAAATTTATTACAAATCTGTAAGTATACATGTAATTCAGATTAGCAAAGAAGACGGTAAACCTTTAATGGCTTTAAATTACATTTTATAAAAAACACTCTTAAGCATAATGAAGCCTAAGCAAGTTGCAATCAATAAAAAGCAGGTTTCATTTACCCACGACAGACTTTAGTTTCAACTCTAGTACCATAAAACTGCACAAAATGCCCAAAAGCTTCACCACACCCAACACAGTGAGTAAATCCGATCTTCAGCTCAATACTGGGCGGATATCCTGCCTTCATTTTGACATTGTCTTTGTCTGGAGCCAAATACAAGAAGAAACCAATTGCTACCACCATTAATGCTCCAAGCTTCCCAGCTGCATCTGATGTCCCATAAAATACTCGACATAAACCTTGCCTAAAAGTAGCGAGTCATATGGGACAATAGGAATGATCAAGGACAGCACAAGAGCTATTATTATAGATTACCCTACCAGTGGCAAATCTTAGTAATGTTATCTTATTAGAGCCACTGTAAATTAGTAACTTGGAACAGTACTCCATAGCATGAAGTGGGAAGCATGATATGGATCTGCACTAACCAATATGCATTTGATTGTTCTGAGGTGATCGACAACAAAAAGGTTTGTCCAAGTCATTTGCTCTTAAATAAACCTCCTTCGTGGTATTTATACTATGACATAATACTGCCGAGACAGAGTACAGTATATAACCTCCATCACTCAACCCAATTCCTAGCATTGTCGTCAAGTGGATAACCTCTTTCAACAAAGAGGTCAGCCGAGGTAGGGTGTGTGAGTATTTAAATTTCTTATGTAACAAAAAGAAACATTCAATTGAAGTCGAAACATGATGTGGTTGTCGTAAATTTTTGAATTGATATTAAATGAAAAACCACATTGCCATACAGGATGGTCGGACACTTACCGTACTGACCTTGGTTCAGATGTATCTGAATAATAAGGTGATGTTATATCTGTTAAGATCTATGTGGCTTGATTGGTCCGGTCATGCAGCACCGATATATAGGCCCATTGCCATTATAGTTTTTTTTTCAAAAACCTTTATCAGCGTATCTCCCACAGCCTACAGGTAATCTATAACCTTTTCTGAACCATTTTTCATTCATACTACAAAAATTTGAAAACGTAGTGGCTCATAAGAATTATAGTCTGGAAGACAAAAGAATATAAAGTAGATGGACTTGTTTGTAAATAAAGATATAGTTACAAGTCCGACTTGAGTACTAAACATAACTTCCCACTTGGAATCTTGTCCTATATTAATATCATCCTTCTCAACTCCAACACAAAACAAACAGAAAAAAATTATCAAAGAAAACAAAAATATGTTGATTCATGGCCTTATCCAGATGGATTCCGTGTATGCAAAATTCAGGTATTCCGGGTACAGGGGATTAATGTACGTAAAATCAGCATATGGTTTTGCTTCATCGACTCTTCGACGTGAGAAAACTATACTATATGATCTTAAGGACTGTCCGGAAATTGTTCAGTGTGTAGGAGACGGTTTTAGTGCAGACACCGGACTGGTTTACTACTTGCTACTTGAGCATGCCAATGGAGGCACTTTAGCAGAAGTTCTCAGGTATTCGGTTGATCGGTTCCAAGAGCCGAACGCAAGTAAGTATACTTGCGTGTTGCTAAGAGGACTTTGTCGTATGCATGAAAAGGGATATGTTCATTGTTCTTTAAAACCTGGTCATGTTCTTGTTTTTGTTTCGAGGAATAAGGATGGAACATACGAGGAATTTGTTAAAATTGGGGGGTTCGGATCCGCTAAAATAGCGAGTAGTGATAACTCAGATTATCGTCTGCGTGAACTAAAAAGTTTGCTAAGGATTGCTCGTGATGATGCAGCAACTGATATATGGTCACTTGGGTGTGTAGTGGCTGAGATGCTTGTTGGGAGGTCCTTGTGGCGTAAAAATCTTCGAAAAGATATGAATTTGATGACATTGCCTAAGTATTTGTCCGAAGATGCGAAGGATTTCTTGAAGAGGTGTTTGACGATGAACAAGAATGAGAGATGGACCAGCAAAAGGCTTTTGCAGCACCCCTTTATAACTCAGTATGATGAGGTGAAACTTGATTAATTGCCTGCAGCAATATCTTAAGTAGGCGGCAAACATTCGTTTAGCAGAAGCATAGTTGTTAGAGTATTTCTGCAGCAATATTTTAAGTAGGTGGATAACATTACTTTAGTCAGTAGAAGCATAGTTGCTAGAGTATTTTATTATACAGTAGTCATGTCTATGTCTATGTGTGTTGAGTATTCAATTTTTTTTAAGAAGAAGTAAAGAATATATCTACATGTGTTATAATATCACATGGTCAATATGTGAGCTTGTAATAGTAGGGCTATGAACTAGTACTTGAAATTGCATATATGCAATTAATATCTTGTTCCTTGCATTACCTATAAAAGTGATGCAATTGTGAATGAAAATAACACACCAGCAACAATCTCTCATTTGTTTGCATTCCTTTTATCACATCTCAGCTCCTTTTATTTAATCCAGCTATTGTTATAATATAGTTAATATTTTACAACACGTTATCGGCACGAAACCCTGCCGAAACTGAGAAGGTATAATTTTAATTTAAATATGCATATATATGAGTAGACGTGCTTATACCCTCTACATATAATTTATATATATATATATGACCGAAGTAGACGTGGTTACACCCTCTACTAATAATTTAAATATATATGGCCGGAGCACCGCCTATTAAAATTATTTTACGGTACCATTTAATTTTGGATAATACCGAAATATAGTGGGAACCTTAATTTATAAATTGCATAATTATCGGATAATAACTTTGCCCATAACTAACTTATGCAGGATTGTCCACTTTAATTTATTATTGGTCAGAGATAACCTGCATGCGCAGACGTCCGTATGGCGGGTGAAAATCCATTTGTCATTTTATATATAGATTTGTTTATATTATCAATGATAATAATGATATATACATTGATTATTGCATACTTGTTAACGCACCCGATTAAGTAGGATTTTATGTAATATTTACATTGATAAATTAAAATTTAATAATTTTCGTGTTAATTCAGATTTAGTATGACAAATATTACAAGCTTGTCGTTCGTTTCCTTGGACATTTCTGGCGATAATTATTTAGCATGGGTACAAGATGTAAAGTTGCACTTGGGTTCAAAGAAATTAAACGATACAATAAAGGCAGAAAATAAATCCACGGCTGAAGAAAACTTTACCTCCATATTTTTTCTCCGACACCACATGCATGAAGATTTAAAATCTGAGTACTTAGAAGTCGAGGATCCTTTTATTTTATGGGAAAATCTAAAGGATAAGTTCGATCACCAGAAACTAGTTTATCTACCTGCAGCTGAAAATGATTGGGCTAAATTAAGACTTCAGGATTTTAAGAGTGTCCGAGCATATAGCTCTGCTTTGTTCAAAATAAGTTCTAGGCTTATTATGTGTGGTGAGAAAGTTACGGAAAAAAGAAAAATCGATAAAACACTATCAACTTTTCACCCCAACAATATCAACTTAGCAGAGATGTACAGGGAGCGCAAATTCACTAAGTTTGGGGATCTTCTATCAACTCTCCTCGTTGCTGAACAGAATCATGAATTGGTGATTAAGAATCATCAATCCTGTCCAACAGGATCTGCCCCATTACCTGAAGTAAATAACATGTCATTCCAGCAGAATGTACGTGGAAAAGGGTATAGAGGTGGACGGGGCCAAGGGCGGTACCGTGGACGAGGTCGGAGCCACGGGCATTTTCGTCCATATAACAACTCTGGTCACCCGAAGTGGCAATCTGAATCACAGAGTAAAAGAAAGGCACCGCGAGGAGGAAAAACTGAAAATATTTGCTATAGGTGCGGCATGGATGGGCATTGGACACGTAATTGTCATACCCCAGATCATCTTGTTAAGCTATACCAAATTTTCTCAAAAATCAAAAGAGAAAATGGTAGAAACAAATTTCGCCAACAATAATATAGATGATTTTCCGAGAATCACAACTGGAGGAATAAGCATTAATGGTCCGAATGAACCTAGCGAAACTCCCATATGAGAGGCTGAAGACTAGTTTCATATAATTACTATAGTAGTATGTATTGTGTGCTTTATTTTGTTTGAACTATGTAGTGTGTTATATTCTTATCAAATAAATTATGTTTCTTAATTATATACAGAATGGATTCTGAAGATATATGCATTGCTGATTGTGGTACAACTCATACGATTCTACAGAACCGGAAATATTTTACCCAAATAACCAAAATTGAAGCTCAAGTCGGAACGATTTTCGGCATATCTAATATAATCGAAGGTTTTGGAAAAGTTAGTTTCGTCCTACCTAATGATACCCACATACACATTCCAAATGCATTATATTCTAGTAAGTCTACTAGAAATCTTCTTAGTTTTAAAGATATTCAACTCAATAATTTTCACATCGAAACTACCTCTGAGGCTAATAGAGAATATCTTCTTTTTACTCCCGCTAATCCTAGCAACAAGAAAATCTTAGAAAAGTTTCACTCACTTTCCTCAGGATTATATATGATGAAAGTTAGAACTATTGAGTCACAAAATGTCATTGCTTCCAAACTCATAGATCCAAAATCTTTTACACTTTGGCATGAAAGATTAGGTCATCCTGGCGTCTCTATGATGTGTCATATTATAGAGAATTCTAATGGTCATTCTCTTAAAGATTTTAAAGTTCTTTCCAACAATGACCTTCCATGTTCAGCATGTTCATTAGGAAAATTGATTACTCGACCATCTCTTGTTAAAGTTCGGCTTGAAAGTCCAACTTTTCTAGAAAGAATTCAAGGTGACATATGTGGACCTATACACCCATCATCTGGCCCATTTAGGTACTTCATGGTATTAATTGATGCCTCAACAAGATGGTCTCATGTTTGTCTTCTCTCAACTCGTAATGATGCTTTTGCAAAATTATTTGCCCAAATAATTAAATTACGAGCTCAATTCCCAGATCATTGCATTAAGTCAATTCGTCTAGATAATGCTGGTGAATTCACATCTGCAACCTTTGTCGACTATTGCATGTCTGTAGGAATATCAGTTGAACACCCAGTTCTTCATGTACATACACAAAATGGGTTAGCCGAGTCCTTTATCAAAAGACTCCAACTTATTGCAAGACCGCTGTTATTGAAAGCAAAATTACCTACATCTATTTGGGGTCACACAATACTTCATGCTGCTAATATTATTAGGATTAGACCAACTTCCTACAACCAAAATTCTCCGCTACAACTGGTACTTGGTCAAGTTCCTAATATTTCTCACTTCAAAATTTTCGGAAGTGCTGTATATGTACCGATTGCTCCACCACAAAGATCGAAGATGGGAGCTCAAAGAAGAGTAGGTATCTACGTTGGTTTTGATTCCACATCTATAATTAGATATCTTTACCGCAAGATATGCAGATTTTCATTTTGACGAGTCTATGTTTCCTCCCTTAGGGGGAGATAAACATTCAAATAAAGTTAATCCAGACCTAACATGGAATGCATCAGGATTATATTTTCTAGATCCACGTACCGATAAATGCGAACTTGAAGTTAAAAGAATTATCCATATGCAAAATATCGCAAACCAAATGCCTGACGCATTCAATGATTCTAGAAATATAATTAAATCTCATATACCTGCAGTAAATACTCCAGCTAGAACAAATATACCAATTCAAAAATCAGATACAAAAGAATTGGTTACAGAATCAAAGCCACGCCTGAAGCGTGGTAGACCGGTCGGTGCAAAAGATGTTGCACCACGAAAAAGAAAAATAAAGAGAATTGCCCCTGAAGTGGCACATGCTCCAGAAGAAGCAAATAACCCTGACGTGGTATTATCTCCTGAAGAGATTTCAGTCCCTAAAGATACGGGATTAAACAATCATGAAATTTCAATAAATTATGTGCATGATATGAAATTATGGGATCGAAGTAAAGCCATAATCGATGATGTATTTGTGTATTCCGTAGCATTGGATGTCGACATAAATTCTGATCCTGAACCACAAAGTGTGGATGAATGCTGTCGAAGAAAAGACTGGCCAAAATGGAAAGACGCAATCCAAACAGAGTTAAATTCATTGCGTAAAAGAGAAGTATTTGGACCAGTTGTCCAAACACCAATTGGTGTGAACCCTGTCGGGAATAAATGGGTATTCATAAGAAAACAAAATGAAAATAATGAAATTATTAGATATAAAGCCCGACTTGTAGCACAAGGGTTTTCTCAAAGGCCTGGCATTGATTATCAAGAGACATACTCGCCAGTGATGGAAGAAATTACTTTTTGTTTCATATTAGGTATGGCATCTAAAGATAAATTGGAAACACGTCTTATGGACGTCGTTACTGCATACCTGTATGGTTCACTTGATAGTGAAATTTTTATGAAAATCCCAGAAGGGTTAAAAATGGATGAGTTCAAGAAATCTCGTCATATATACTCCATTAAACTTCAACGATCATTGTATGGACTGAAACAATCTGGTCGTATGTGGTATAACAGACTTAGTCGTTATTTACAAAAGAGTGGGTATATTAGTAATCAAATTTCGCCATGTGTTTTTATAAAAAAATCACAATCTGGTTTTGTGATTATTGCTGTATAGTGGATGATTTAAACCTTGTAGGAACAACTACAGAGGTTGATGAAGCTGCCATATATCTAAAGACAGAGTTTGAAATGAAAGATCTTGGAAGGACAAAATATTGCCTTGGTATACAAGTTGAGCACTTGTCATCGGGAATTTTCCTCCACCAATCTACATATACAGAAAAGGTTTTGAACAGATTTTACATGGATAAATCGCATCCGTTGACTACTCGAATGGTGGTTAGATCTTTAGAACCTGATAAAGATCCATTTCGACCACGAGAAGATGGTGAAGAGGTTCTTGGTCCTGAAATCCCATATCTTGGAGCAATTGGTGCACTTATGTATCTTGCAAATAATACAAGACCAGATATTGCATTTGCTGTGAATTTATTGGCTAGATTTAGCTCTGCTCCGATGGACAGGCATTGGAATGGGATCAAACATATATTTCGTTATCTTCGTGGAAAAATTGATTTTGGGTTATTCTTCCCGAAAAACTCAATATCTCAGCTGATCGGATATGCAGATGCTGGATATTTGTCAGATCCTCATTTTGGAAAATCACAAACTAGATATGTATTTACATATTGTGATGCAGCCATTTCCTGGAAATCCACGAAGCAAACTACAGTGGCAACCTCAACAAATCACTCAGAACTTATTGCAATTCATGAAACCAGTAGAGAATGTGTTTGGTTGCGAACTATCATAAAAAATATTCAAGAATCATGTGGATTACCGGATATTACAAGAAGTCCTACTGTCATGTTTGAGGACAACACTGCATGCATTGATCAACTCAGGGAAGGATATATCAAAGGAGACAGAACGAAGCACATCTCACCAAAATTCTTCTACACTCATGAACTTCAAAAGAATGGTGAAATTGATATACAACAAATTCGATCATGCGACAATCTTGCTGATTTATTCACGAAATCATTACCGAATTCAACATTTGGTAAGTTGCGACATAGTATTGGAATGCGACGATTTAAAGATTTGTTACAACAAACTTCAGAGAATGATTAGTTTTTCCAAGGGGAGATTGTACTCTTTTTCTTTCGACAAAATTTTTATCCCACTGGGTTTTTCTTTGACAAGGTTTTAATGAGGCAATCTATGATCCATAGTGACAATCAAAGGGGAGTGTTATAATATGATTATCACATGGTCAATATTGCGAGTTTGTAATAATAGGGCTATGAACTAGCACTTTAAATTGCATATATGCAATTAATGCCTTGTTCCTTGCATTGCCTATAAAAGCCATGCAATTTTGAATGAAAATAACACACCAGCAACAATCTCTCCTTTTTTTGCATTTCTTTTATCACCTCTCTGCCCCTTTTATTTAATCCAGCTGTTATTATAATATAGTTAATATTTTACAACAATATGATATTTTTTCTCAAGAGCATGCTATTTATAATCTTGTTGCCATGGTGTCAATCAGAATTCATGTACCCTACGACAATTTCTTTCAGTTCATCTAGTAACGTCTTTCACCAAACTTGATATGCTAATGTTAACTAATTTTTAAAAATTCAATATTGGTATTTGCTAAATTCTAAAAAATGCTGGAAAAACGATTTTGTTCTGAAAACTGCTGTTAGCAAAAATATGTCCCGTGTTTTTGAAAAAAATTGTTTTCAGCTTTTAACTATCAGTTTCACCATCAAAACTTTTTAAAAATATTATTTTTATATATTATATCTTAAAATATGAATAAATTAAAAAAAAAACCAAACAGTCATCTAATTTTCATGGCAAAAATTTTTTCACCAGCAATTTTTCTCATACTACATTTAACTCTTACATAGATGTCCCGGAAGGTTTGTCATACTACAAAGTGATAGTTTCATATCATACATGCAAAGCAAGAACAGTAATAATTTAAAATGGTTTGATTTTCGAGCTGGCTACGACTAATTTTTAAAGTCAGAGATTTTTCTAAAATTACTTGCAATGAAAATTATTTTATAGATTCATGATTGACAATAAGAATCATTCCAGATATGTTTTAAAGTTCGAGATTTTTTTAAAATTGCGACTTTAAGTTACTTTTTAAAGTTAGAGATTCTTTTAATAATACTTACAATTTTTTTAAAAAATAAAAATATTTGATTTGAAAAAAATTATGCTAATTTTTGGCAAAAAGAATCAAAATAATAATTGTCAATGGTCCTATAGTAGCAAGATTGTATATAAATTCAAAGTCCAAGTAGATTGGGATTGGGAAGAGCAAGAAACCTATTCACGTATGGATTGTGTAACTAGCAATGTAAGTCCTCTGAACCCAAATCTCCCGTGCCGTGCGTATATATATTATACTTGTCAACTCTTTGTGTCCTACGTATAAACAAAATCTAAAGTAACTAAAGAGAAAGATTATGATCATCAACAATAAGGCTGTTAAGTGGGAAAAAATCAAGTTTCTTGGAAAAGGGTTATGGGGGTCAGTTTACTTGGCAAAACCTGCAGTCCCACTTTTATCCTCCTCTTTTCCTCCATTCATGGCCTTGAAATCAGCAACTGCAAATCTTTCATCTACTCTTCAACTTGAGAATACTATACTACATGATCTTAAAGACTGTCCCGAGATTGTTCAGTGTTTCGGGTACGATTTAAGTGTTGAAAACGGTAAACTAGTCTACAATCTTTTACTTGAGTATGCCAATGGAGGCACTTTAGAAGAACTTATAGAGAGTTCCGGTGATCGGATGCAAGAATGGGAAGCAAGCAAGTATACTTGTATGTTACTTAAAGGTCTCTGTCATGTGCATCACAAGGGCTATGTTCATTGTGATCTGAAAGCCAATAATGTTCTGGTTTTCCTATCAAAACAAAAGAATGGGGAAGTCAAGTACTCATTAAAAATCGCGGATTTTGGATTGGCTAAAAGTAGGAGATGTGATAATGCAGATGATCATCAACATAAGCTACAACCTTTACTAGGAGTAGCCAACTATAATGTAGCTATTGATATATGGTCTCTCGGGTGTATAGTGGCAGAGATGCTTGTAGGCAAGTCCTTGTGGTGTAATAATCTTCAACAAGATCTTATGATGATGATGGTGAGCAAGGATAACGAGGAAAAATGGTTGGAGACGTTGCCGGGGTTTATGTCCAAAGATGCAAAGGATTTCTTAAGGAGGTGTATGACTATGAATAAGAAAGAGAGATGGAGTGGTGATAGGCTTTTGCAACACCCCTTTATAACTCAATTTGTTGATTTAAATCTTGATTAGAAACCTACAAAATTAACATATATGAGATCATAAGTTTACTTGCATCTTGATTACAAGAATAACGTATTTGGGATCATTGGCTCCCAGCCTTCCGGTCATGGCAGCTATTAAATTTTTGTGACATGTTCCAAACGGGAGGGAGAAAAGAGATTTTATATTTGAATTTCGCTCAAGAGCATGCAAAAATACTATACTAATTATCAATACCAAAATACTATACTAATTATCAATAGCACTAATCGCCAAAACCAGTTCAGAACTCTAATTCTCGTATTACAACTGCATTGGCATCCCGGAATATGCTGTTATTTCGATCAATGAGCAAAAAACGGACCCCTTGCTCCGAATATTTGTAACAGTACAGATTTACAATATATGTAATCTGTTCTTCTATTTTTTACAATATTTTATTAAAGTTTTATTTATCGAAATATCAAGCACTAATATTTACTTCACATTACAAATCAACATAATAATACTCGCATACTGAATTAAGATGTTCAATTTTTTTTATTTTTTTTTTGCTAAATCAAATTTTTCTTTTTAATAACGTTAACATGTTATTGTCACTTCATTAGTTGCTAATAACGATATGGGCTGCTATAAGAAGCTAAAATTTTGATTGCAACCATTGATATCTGCTGTAATCACAGCTTTGTGCTAATATTTTACAAGTACACTAATTGGGTTGTAATGTATTAAGATTCTATTGAACAAAATCACACACCGGTACCAAGATCACTAATTGGGTATCGATGCAGTTAGAACATACAGGAGGACAGGAGGGTGCCAGAAATATGGTCATGGTGATGCTTGTATGGCTTCTGATCCTTTCAATAAAATTTTCCAAACTGGCCAACAGATAATTGTCCAACAATGTAGTTCAAGACAACACTGAATAACAGATCAGTAGATAGGACACTCTGAACCATTAGTTGAGATAAGGTTCTACAGGAATGAACTTTATTATGTAAGGGACTTGCCAGCCCATTCTCGTTCTCGTCGCTTTTGCTTTGCTTGCATTTTGTTGAACTTCTCTTTTCCCTTCTCGAGAAGAGGATCATGAACTACGTAGTCATTCACATTCTCGCTGCGAGTCATATTATCCTGTTGTAGTAGCGGCAATTAGAATCTATGTATTATGTCAAGTCCAGTTAAGTCCAATAAAGTCTTGTACATAACTTGATGCTACTGTTGCATACTACGGTATTAATTACTTTATGAGTTATTAACCCTTCTTTTCATATGCTATCACAATGTCACTTGAGATGTGACAATTGACAAATTAAGCCTTTTAGTCTTAGACATCTAAAAGTGATAGTGGGGGACTGGGGGAAGAGAAAAAGAGAATAAAAAAATACCTTCCCCGATGGAGGTTCAAACTTCAGCTTAACTTTTGTCCAGTCAGACAAGTCCTCATCCTTATGCCCTCCAGATTCAGCATCAGCTCCAACAGATTTGGAGGACATGGTGGCTTTGAACTTCTCAAGCTTTGCCAGCACCTGTCAAAAATATTCTTAGTTTGGAAGAAAACCAAAGATGCAAATGTACAACTAAATAATACTGAGAAACAAGAAATTAAAGTGGCAAAGTCGATAGCAGAGAAAAGCTATAACTTTACATAACTGGAGACTTCCTCTTTCCACTCTATATATAGGTCATATTTTCTATATCACTGCATTCTTCATTTGTCATTCGACGATCCTATGAAAAAATGACATGCAGGCCAATATACAAATTTCTTTGTAGCTAATATCATGTGGGGGAACCAAACCACACTTTGAATGTAATGTGCACAACATCATGTATCCTGGAGTTCGCTTTTGGCCTGACTGTCAAGAGTCGACATGCTGTCACTCTGTCAGCTAGGTCACGGGTTTAAACCTTAGAAACAGCCTCGTAATAAGAAATAAGGGTAAGGTTGAGTACATCATAACATTTCCGAACCTTGCTCATGCAGAAACATTATGCACTTAATTCGGCCTTTCTATTGTCATGTATTTCCCGACATAATTTAATAATCTAAAGAGTGATATGCAAATTAAATACCAATCATTTAAAAATATCATATGTAAACAATATATTCTTTGAACTCACATTAATTTTTGAACCATGTTATATGCAACTTCATTGCCTAGTGGCAAAGAAAAGCGTTGATAATGAATTTAACAATCTTAGGCACACTGCCACTACGTATTAAGTTCGTAATTCGTGGATGGGCAATCATCGTAAAGAACGCTCAAGTAAAAACAAGGGTTTGTAACAATAGAATAACATATAAAAGTTGACTAGTGATAATTGACAATGGAAAATAAGATCACAAATTTGCAACATACATCCTCTTCGTGCCCATGACGTCGGCGCTTCTTCTGCTTTTGTAACTGCCTTTCTCGTTCAGCTTCTCCCAGCAGTTGCAAGTCCACATCCGCATTGGCCAAACGCTCAGCCCTGGCTTCTGATCCTATTCCCTTCTTCAAAGCCAACTTCTCCACTTTTGGTTGATCATTAGATTTTTTGGCATTTGACCTGATACGCAGGATAGCAAACTATTAGTTGTAACTTGCAGCATGTGAATTCTCTTGCAGCTTTATTCTTGCACAATTTGCAAATATTTAGGACTAGAGATTAGAATGAGAGAACATATTGGGTGCAACAAGCTAACAAAAGGAGAGTCATGCAGATCTACTAAAGAAGGCATATTTCCTATAAACAAGCAGGAATAGTTATAATTTAGCAAAGAAAAAGAGCGGGAATAATTATGAACCTGTAATCCTATACAAAAAAGTAATGCATAGTATTCCCATAAACTAGTCAGCGTATTTTATAATTCATCGCATCTTGTTTACATTTAGGAAGCAATGATATCTTCCTATTTGTTCCGATTCTTGGTAGATACAAATAAAATTTTGTGCTATACATGATGCTTAAGTTAAGAAGCTAATATAGAATACAACCATTTATATCACAGATTACGAGAAAATGGAACACAGCTGGCAATTTGAAGTGTAGGTGTACACACAGGTACTTTACAGAAATTAATCCCTCCTGAACTAATAACAGCTTCATCGTACTAGTCTATACCTTCAGCCCAAAACATTTTCTAATTTATAATTTGGAGTGGATTTTTATATATAATTTATAAAATCTGTTCTTAAATTTGGAAAAAGTGTCAGATGGGTAACTACTTCAATTCAAATGTTTTTGACAGTTTATCAAACTTCTATTTACAATCGATGGCGCTGACCAACAATTTCTAGTCAGCTTTCTCACTTCACAATCTTGTTCTCTATCTTGTCATATATACAGAATCTTAGCAAAAAAGTGGTCAAGTAAGAGCTGATGGGACCAAAAATATACATTATTTGGAAAGAGAAAAATGGGCCTGAGGATGACCTCAGGTAACTCCCCTGAGGTTATAAACTTCTCCCATACAAATTTAATGGCATTTTTGTAAATGCTAGTAACTTATCCTAAAAATTACAAATTTACCCTCCTGTATTTATATGAGAAAATGTTATAACCTCAGGTAGTACCCTTAGTACCCTGAGGTTATCCTCGGGTACATGATTCTCATTTGAAAATGTGTATGTTTGCAGACAAGTTCGTGTGCGTGTTTGATAAAGAATCGTTGTTCCACACTTAAATAGTAAACGTGTATTTAATGTAAAAATATAAACATATAGAAAATAACCCAAAATATGCTTTGCAATATGAAACATAAGAATAAATTCAGATTATTACCTTGGTGGATTCCACACTTAAATAGTAAACGTGTATTTAATGTAAAAATATAAACATATAGAAAATAACCCAAAATATGCTTAAGTTCTATGGAGTCCAGTTTTAATTGGAGTCCCTCGGAGTCCATATATGTTCTGCAAGTAAAATATAGCTTAAAATATTGCAAAATATATTATTTTTCGACAAACATCACTATTCTATTAAAAATCTTGTAGATTGCATACATTTTACAAGCAGAACATTACAAAAATATATTATTCTACAAAACATATTTAGTTTGCAGAACATAAATGTTCATGTTGCAGAACATATTGCAGAAAATATATATTGTACTGTAAATATATGAGATTTGCATGATTTTGTTAAAGTTATGCTATTTGTGTGACATGTTTTGCAAAATAACACGTTTTACAAGATATTTTATTTGCAGAATGTAAATGGACTCCGAGGACTCCGACAAAATGGTGGACTCCATAGAACTCAGCCCTTGCAATATGAAACATAAGAATAAATTCAGATTATTACCTTGGTGGAGAATAGGAGCGTTCATGGTTTCTTGGACTTGAACTCTCTGAAGAAAGAAAATGACAGGAAATTAAATTAAAGATAGGCTGCAATCTAACCACAATTCTTTTTTTACTGTAGAGGGATATGCAAACTGCAGAAAATCAAATTAAAGATAGGCTAAGGCTGCAATATAACCAATTTCTTCAACTATTGCAAAAGGGTAGAACTCACAAAGCGACTGATCTCTATAGTAAAACATTTATAAATTAATACTCTTTAAATTAATAACTTCTCTAAAATGATATTTTTCTTAGTTCCCGACTTGGGCCAGTTCAAAAACTGATCAATTCGATAAAAAATTTATGATAGTAATAAGCTGCATCATAATTTTGATAGTGTTTTTATGCATTAAGTGCTTCCTTATGTGTAACAATATTCAAAACATGTTATATTGTCTTCCACATGTCTTAAGTATAATTTTCAAGAATTTGCCGGTGTATGAATTTGTAACTAATATACATTGAATAGAGTATAATACATAAATTAGCACACTTCATTTTATTTAAATTTATACAATTAAAATTTACTTTTGTAGTTTTGTTTAATGTCGAAAACTGTCTATAAGTTAATTATTATTAATTTACCGATTAACTAATACCTCTCTAAATTAATAAAATTCTCCATCCTAACGATATTCTATAATATTTTACTGAGGTTTTACTGTATTGAAATAATTCTCTCTTAAGCATTACATTTTTCAACCATATGTTTCATCAAGTTTTTGATTGTCCGTGTTCATTTTTTTTAAGTTGAACAAATTGCTTTGGGAAACAAGACTTCAAGAAAAAATGACAACAATACATGTTTCTTCTATATACTATTTGCAAACAAACATTTTTGTGCAAAAGTATATATAATATGCATATGTTATACAAACATATACCTTCTACCTTCATTGAATATCTTAGAAACCTAAATATTTAATATATGAGCTCAATGATGGCCAAAGTATCGAAGTGAAAGAAAAACGGGGAAAAATGTATCAAATTTATAAGCATAGTTATAATCTTGTTAGGCCAAGTAGTAAATTTTTATTAAGGTACCCGCTATCATAAAAATCTCCAACAAGGTGTGACGAGGACTTGATTGGATCATTAATATTATAGTAAACACTTTTCGAGTGCTCACTTGAAAGTCCATTTTGGGCTAAGTGTGGAACACTTAGAAATTTGTCTTTGGGGCAACAATCAATTTAAAGACCAATTTATTTAAATGCAGTAATATCCGTGGTAAGAGGGTTCCAACTTTTAGATCTCACATAATTGAACTCTCTTCTATCAGCTCTCTAAGAAAACTCTTCCAAAACCTCAAAATGTGTTAGAAGGGCTTTAATTAAATCATAGTATATTAAATTCAACAATGTCAAACAATATTAATGTTAATTTACAAATATGACATACATATTCATTTGTTTTAATGACGTGAGAAGGTAAGTATTCATCATCCGAGTTTGATGGTTAGTTTAAAGTTTTAACTAATTATAGCTCTTACTTAAGAATTAAGAATTAAGATAGGAAGGGAAGCATTTCATCAACCATGGCCTGTGCGCACAACAATAAATAACTTCAAACAACTCTTTATAGAAGGCAAAGGGGCTTCTTCTGTTCTAAATGCGAGAAACTATACACGTCAACAAAGTTGTTTCAAGTTCTGAAATATAGACATGTGGACCAAGAGATAATTAATTAATTTTAATTCTTGAAGTACAAGTGAATTAATTACATAATCTATTAAAAATGCTCTGATACTTGGTAGTGGTAATCTATAAAAAAAATAGTGCATTATGTTACCATTGTGTGACTTTTGCTTAGCCGAATGATCTCCAAGCTCCTTTCTTTTCTTAAGTATTTGTAATCGCATCCTGTTATCAAAGTTGGCCTCATCGTCATCACTGTCAGCAAGGGTCTCGGAAAATTTACTGTGTGCCTCTTTCCACGATTCATCATTTTTCGAACTTAGAGCTTCTCTCACACTTAACTGCATATCTTTTATAGCTTTGGCTTCTGATTCACTCTACATTAAACAAATTAAGTCAGATTGTTTGCTATACATTACTCTTAAATGATGCAAGAATGAAAAAAGTTATATTTTATAAGTAGTAGGTTAGGTATGGGATATAATATGTACTCATCAAAAGGTTTCTACATAAGTCTCATGTTACACTGTATGAGAAGTATGAAGCTTTTAAAACTAGAAATGTATCAGCATTATGAAGGAACAGCACCTACATACATATGCAATGAAATGAGCATTTCTATATCCTTGGCATGTACAACTAAGTTTAACGTTAGCACTACAAATATATAAAAAACATGTGATATCAAGATACTTTTCCTCCCGTCTTTCTAAATTAGATTTATAGGAGTTTGTCCAACAAAACAAGAAAGGAAAAAAAGAAGGCCACAAGGGGGAAAGAAAGTGCAGCAAAGCACATCTACTGTTTGTATTATTAAAGACCATTACAAAAAAAATATTACTTACATATGACTAACTCTTTCTTCTCATAAGAAAGCCAGCTATACTCAACTTCTATGTTACCCGGACTCTTCATTTTAGCTTCGAGTACCCGTGTCGGACACTTGACACTTGAACATGGACACTCAGACTTGGACACTTATTTTAGGCCAAAAACATGTATATTTTTCAAAAAAAATCCGAGTCCAATACATGGACATGTATCCATGTCGGACACTTCTAACCGAGTCCGAGTAACATAGCTCAACTTCTACCCAGTCCTATTTTACACTCTAATAACTATTTATACGCACCAAACTATATTCAAACCTTTTTACCTACATTTCTACTTAAAGGTTTAAGGTTCGACAGCCGTTCCCAAACCAAAAAGTATAAAATCAAGGTAAGAATGTAACTGCAACCAGCTTAGATTTAATATCATTTTATAAAAACAATAGCCACCTCTTGAAATAGCATAATTACTCGGCATATCCCGCAGTTTGGTTTAATAATACAGTGTCATTATTGAAGATCGACCAGTACCGGTTTGCTAGTTGAACCGTCTTCTTTCAGCAAACGAGGATCATCTAATACATCATGACTACTTCTAATTTTTATCTTCACAGCTGCCAATTCTTTTTCCTCTTCTTCTGCTTCTTCTCCAAATGAAAGCAAGTTCAACTTTCTGTATAAAAATAACTGTAATTTATATACAATAGAGAAACAAGAATGATATAACAATTGTTGTATGTTTGTAAACCAAAAGATGCACAGATGCAACTTACTTTGACGCTTTCCTTTTTGTATCTTTATTGCCACTATCATTTGAGGAGATAAAAACTTTAGCAGGGGCTGTCCTTGGAACAATATCATCAAAAGGATTCCATATGACCTGCAGCGCAATGCATTTATAGTCTCTTTCAAAAGTATTACTACAGTATATGCTTTCTTGATCTGATCATTGTGTTTGATCAGGAAGGCTGAAGGCTATATCCAGTCTAACAGACTTTAGGATTACTTCATGTGATTTTAAATTATCATCATATTTAATATTTATTGACTATATATATATTTGACGCATTAAGTTCTACACATTGGAGCATATAGAAGCTGCGCAATTTTCTTTCAACAGTACATCTATGCCAGAACATTTTCTTTTGTAATCATCCACCTCCCTATATAAATTCCTAATTGTACTTCATAAAGGCATAACATTTTCTCCAAGTTGCCCTTTTGTAGAATCTAAATTCTCTTCAAGGTTGCTATATTCAATATAACCAATCCACATTTATAAAGTTTGGTTCTGGTTTATATTGTTCTTCACTCCTAAGCTTTTATCATTCCTTCAAAAGATTCAAATTCATGTATGTTTCTCTCTCCTTTTGTACACAATATAAGAGAATCCAGTACATGGAGAAGTCTCAGAGGATATGATGATTCTAGGGAAAATAATTGAAACCTTTAAGAGTCTGTTCAAGGGGGGAGCCCCCTTATCTACCAATGGAAAGATCTCCACGTGTGGCGTGATAAGGAATCCTAGAAGAGATTCATCGCTTCTGGCCGCCTTATTCCGTCACCCAAGATCCAAGTAAGGAAAATAAAGAGAAAAAATGACTATTTTGAGGGTGTAGCTGGGAAGGTTTTGGCATATATTATACCATAGTAGAATGAAAATAAATAATTTGCAAAGCTCTTACAAAGAATATAAGAATATTTAAAATGGAATGGAGGAAGTAATTTTGGATCAACATATGCTTCAAGAATAAACGGGAAGTACACATTATTAAGATTTTTTTTATTGACATGTCTGTGTATCTGGCTGTGTGTGTGCGTTAGGGAACATAAATCTCTAAATAAGACAGGCAACAATATAAGTAACAACGATACTAAGTTGCAAATTAACATACCTCAACAGAAATCAATTTAGGTGGAGATTCTACTGGTCGATCATCCTTATCAGTTTCAACCTCAGAAAAGTTTAAGAGATTGTATAATGAATCTCCAGTTACCTGTAAAAAAACCAAGTCTAAAAAAATCTGAAGTTAAAACTATATTGAAAAAAAAAATCTTCTTGGCCATACCTTTCCAAAAATGGTATGTTTACGATCAAGCCAATCACAACGATCCAAAGTTATAAAGAACTGACTCCCATTTGAATTTGGTGATCCAGCATTTGCACATGCAACCAAGCCCCTGTGATTGAACCTAAGGCGGGAATGGTACTCGTCAGAAAATGTACCTCCGTATATACTTTCACCCCCTGTGAATATCAAAATCAATGGCATCATGAGACATGTACAAGCATTTGTTTGAAATACTAATCTATTCTACTGCATACCAGTCTATGTCATAGAAGTGAAAACATATTAATTATCACACACAAAAACTTAGCAAACATTGCAAACAAATGCATATATAAAGAATATTTGGATAAAAGGCATAGAGAACAAGAGATATACCATCAGGTTTAAATGTGTAAAAGTTGATAAACAGATATCCGTAATCGGATAACATAATTGGCAGTTCTCTACAAAGATGCAAGGTGTACATTGACCTACAAAGAATCACCGAACTCGAGAAATATAACCATTCATAGAATCATTGTCAGCCAGCATATCCTACTTAGATTATATAAATGTACATCCCTCGTAGTTTTACCCTGCATCCTAGGGCATCCTGTACTTAAACATTTCCCTATTTTCGCTGATCCCTAACGCCCTACTTGATTAAAATGAAAGAATCTTTTAATTATAACTCATTTAATAGCTAAGCATCGTAATTTCCCGTTCTTCCCTAAAACACACCAATTTAAACAAACTATAGCCTAACGAAACTCAAACCCTAACTCAAATTAAACCGTATTCGATAAGTCCAGCCCGAAATTATAAAACTAAACATCAATTCAAGCATACATAATATACATACAAAATTACCTTTTCCGGTGCCAGTAGGATCACCGCCCTGAACCATAAAAGACTTAATAATACGATGAAAAATTGTGTCATCATAGTAACCTTCGAGACACAGCTGAACGAAGTTACGCACAGCTTTAGGAGCCTCTTTAGGCCATAGCTCTATGTCCAATGGACCGTAGGTTGTCTTCAGTGAAACCTTGCCTTTGGTCGGAGGCTCCGATACGTAGATAGATGACATTTATTTGGAACTGAATTTTGAGGTTTTGAGATTGTGGATCAAGTGTTTGCGTTTTTGTCGATCAAGTGTTTGCGTTATTGTCGGTCTCTGAGAAGATGTTACAAGCCTCGGAGCGTCACGAATGTGTTAAGCTATTTAATTTTCACTGTCATTTTTTATTGTTGGAATGCACGTTCGTTTTTATTTTTAAACTATTGTTCTAAAAATCTCCGTCTGAATTAATTAATTTTCGATTAATTTTCTATAAAATATTTAATTGATTCGATTTTTAAAATCTGATTAATCCTTACCAAGTTTTCATTATTGGAGTATATATAATTATTTATTAAAATTAAAATACTATATTAATTTAAATATGAATAATTATAGAAATTATGATATAATAAATATATATTTGTTAATAAATACTACTATAATCATAATAATATATTAAATATAATTTAATATTATAATGCATCCGATTTTTACTCCGATTAATCCCCAATTTTTAGTTAATCCTAAACTGGTAACTCGACCAATCTTACTCGACTTCCGATTTTTACAATACTGCTTTAAACATGAATATTTTTCATGTGTCGAGTTCTATGAAGATCACGTTTTTGTTGGAGACCACGAAGTCACCTATGTTTTGCAATCAAAACACTATGAAATATACTCCCTTCGTCCCTTTGAATTGTTAACATTTGAAATGAAGTGTTCGACACGCATTTTAAGACTTCTATCTAGTATAGTTATATAAATTATTTTTCAATTTTTTTTCTTCTGAATAAATATTAAATGTTTAAACTATTATTGAGAAAAAAAAATTTAAAATAAACTATACAACTATACTAGACAAGAGCGTTAAAATGCGTGTCGAACAATTCATTTCAAATGTTAACAATTCAAAGGGACGCAGAGAGTATTATTTTGTAAAGTATGTTTTACGAATATTACTAATTCATTAAAATTGTTGAAGATTATTTAATTTTAATAAATATAATGTGGATATTCTACAATTTGAACAAATATTCTGCAAAGTAACATGTATCGTAAAATAAAATATTTGTAATTTTCTACATGCGGTACATGCATGATATTTAAGATTTTGAATAAACTAATGATCTTTGTAGAACATAATTCACAAAATAATAAATTTTGCAATATTTGTATGCAAAATTTTAGTTGCAGACTCTGTTATAAAAATCGGCCGATTTTTCAAAAATCGCCGATAAATTGCTCAAAAATCGGTCAAAAATATTTGTCCGATTTGACCGATTTCCGATAAATCGCCGATAAATTATTCGATTTTTAAAAAATCGTCCGATAAATCGCAAATCGGTACCTCAACTGAATAATTCCGATTTCCGAAATCTGTAACACTGGTTGCAGAACATAAGTGGTCTAGGTGGTCTCCAACAAAAATATGATTTACTTAGAATTTGACTCTATTTTCCATTTATATATCATGTTTTACTTTGGGTGGTATTTTTACTACGTTTAGCAATTATGTAAATAAATGCATCATCATCATATTTAATAATACCGCCTATTACCGTGTGTGGGGAGAATATAGCTTGCACAACCTTACCCGCATTTCAAAAAAATGAAAAGGCTGTTTTCTCAAAAGATCCCGATTTGTTTGTGCACAAACATGTGTGTTCTAAATAAAAAATAATAAACAATGATATATAAAAATAAGTTAAATATGGTTTTTACTGCACTTAGCAATTATGTAAATAGATGTATTTTATTATTTTTTTTGAGTCAAAAACAGAACTAATTCATAAAAAAAAAAAAAAAATAGATGTATATTTTTTGTTAATGTTTAACTTGTTCCTCCACGTGGATAACTCCCGCTCTACCCTTTCAATTACAATCTCAATTCTCCGTAACCGTAATAATTTTTGTCTGAATTAGGCGGAGGGAGGAGGCAGAGACTTGCAATCAAGCCTCCGCCTCCTCCAAGTCCCGTCACCTCCTCTCGTCTTACATCTGTTTTCCTCAACGCCCACCAGGTGTTTGTTAAAAGTCCTCAAAGAAACAATTTGATCAAAATTTAAAATGGGTGATCGTCTTGTGCCTATAGATGATGTTGCATTGCCCAACAAAATGGTGGCGGTGGCTGTATCCAGGGATAATAACAGCAAATATGCTGCTAGATGGGCTATTAATAATCTCTTCACCCACAAAACTAACCCATCACTTTTTCTCATCCATGTTAGGAGTAAACAACACCGTAGGTACCCTCTTGTTTTTTTTTTACGATATGCATTTTGTGGATATATTTTAAATGACAGTGCAATGAGTAAAACTATAATGCAATGAGTACTTGTTAGTTTTTGTTCTTAATCCTATAATGCAAGTGGCAAAAGGTTATTGAGATTTTAAAGACAGTTGATGTCAATTTTCGAAATCCCAAGGACCAAATAATGCAATTGTGTTTTATTTATGCTGCAAGTTTGAACTGAAAAAGGAGAGAATTGGAGAACAATAATAAGGGCGTATAATTTGTAAAATAAATTTCAGCTTTTCACGGAATATGCCAAGTGCTATCATCCTTAAACCAAACAGGACAAGGTGCCCTAAAATTTAAAATGGTAGATTTTATGGAAACCTACACTGCTGATCCAAGCTCCTGGCCAACGTTTATCAACCCTGCCCATTTTTGCTAAGAGATTTCAGCTTAAGGAGGCAAGCCGTTTTAGCACAGTATAGAACTTAGCAGGTGGCTAGCATTTAGCAGTAATTACACTCTTAGTAATTGACAATTCTTGGATACTCCTTTCTCCTTGAATGGGAACTGTCTTCTTTCGAACAATATAATTTGCTTGCAAAAAATACAAGTAGCTTTTGTTAGATAGAGGGAGTATCAAAAAACTAAAATGCATATAGATGATCTCTTATGGTTTATCACATCCCAAGTAATTAATTGTATCATTTTAAGATATGATAAATGCATCTTGAGAATATTAAAGCAACCAGGTGTTATATGCTTTATCTGCAGCAAAGATTACATTTATTATCAACCTCTGCAGTTCGTGAGAGGTTCAAAACCTAGTAATATTATCAAAATCTGTTGAACCCTTTCACTGGTATAGAACCGCTTCCTTGCATGAACATTTACGAGCAGAACTAGTTTTGTCTGTAGTCGATATTTGCACAATTAATGTTCTATAAGAAAGTTCTTTCATCATGTGGTAAATATTTGTAATTACATTGAGATATGTTGCAGGAATAACTGACATGGATAGTACTGCTCCAGATGAACAGAGTGACTTGATTGATGCTGACATGTCACAGCTATTTAAACCCTTCCGTGCATACTGTGCCCGAAAAGAGGTAGGTTAATTTGGCAACAGATAAATGTAGAGATACGAAGTAGCATTTTTAAGAGTTTTGATAATTCTGAAATTATCAGACGTGAATCTTATACCTGACAACTGACAGTGCCTCCTGCATTAGGACTAACTCGCTTAAAGAGGTTTGAGGGTAATAAATCATAGTTATATCCTATAAAACACGAGCAAGGGTTTTTTTGGTTGTCGTTGTTGGTATAAATTATTCTGGATAGTCAAACTTCACTATTTGTAGTATTTGTTCTAATGTTTTTATTGGCCATTAAGAAAAACCTGAAAAAGAGAAGATTTTTAGATCTGACGAGGATATTGTCAGTGCTTAAATAAACGAACTAGAATTCCTGAGTGACAACCACTAATTAAAAATATGATATCATATATCAAATTAAAAATAATCTTAACCAATAGAAAGATCAATAAAATTGTATAAACCTAATGACAAGGTTGTTATTAGAAAATAGAGCAGAATTAATTTACATGTTTATCCAAAGATTTTAAATATACTACAAGATTCTACAAATACTATGTAAATATACATCTTTAAGCTTTTTTAAACAAATAATATGTGCAGTGCACAAGTATAAGCAAGATAATAATGAAGCTGAAGAAGAGTACTTTTTATCATGTTAATGAATGGTTTTGACTGATTTTGATGTTTGATTTGAAGGTTCAGGCAAACGAGATAGTACTTGATCATGATGATATTTCCAAGGCACTTTTGAACTACATAGATGACAACATCATCACCCATTTTGTTCTCGGAGCATCAACAAGGAGTACTCTTCAAAAGTCGGTTCCCCTCTCCACAGACACACACACACACATACACATCTATGTGACTTAAACTCTACATTTCTCCTAACAGGCAATGGAGGTTTCCTGACATTCCTACTATGATCCATGAATCTGCACCAGGCTTTTGTTCAGTGTATGTAATTTCAAAAACTGAGATACAATATGTCCGACCAGCTGCAGTGCCTGCAGCTATACTGTCTACCATTTCTTATACACCAAATTGTCAGAAAAAGTTGTCTCATTTTCTAACCAAGCAGTCTGAACCAGAGGAAGAAGTCAGGTACCCCAGTAAGGAAAAAGATTGTATAGAATTTAATCATGCAATAATAGTAACTGTTATGAAGCTTGAGTGCATCTTCATATAGAATTGGTCAAGTTAATTATGCTTTATGTCTTTCAGTGAAAAGCAGAAAAGTGTAAGATCTGAGAGGAGGCTGCGGAACAGAAGGTTATCACTAGACAGTATTGACACTTTGTTTAGGGGGCAGAAGAATATATCTAGCCATAATCCCCTTGGTGTTCACGAAGATTCTCATGAGCATCTAAACCTTGTATCACATGTTGTCGCGTCCCAGGATGAAGATGTCACCACTTTACAAGAATCTACCGAGAGAGCGCACACATTGCAGTCAGTAAGTGCAGGGCAGCGTACGAATTAATTATAAAAATATGACCTAAATTAGTGAACTAATATCTAAATCATGCAATATGGCAGAAAAATGTTGAAGCCAAATTGAGAAGAATGAAGCAAACAATAGGCATGTACAATAGAAGTTGGAAGGGTGCATATACAGCCATAAAGAAGGTTTGGATTTTACAATTGTAGGAGAACTGTGTTTGATATTATGTAAAAGTAAATACCATTTGGTTTTGATTTTTTTTGAGGAAAATAAACAATGCTATAATGTGCTATAGATGTAAGATGTCTATAAATATAAATACATAGATAGAGAACTTGATCCAGAGTTAGTCAAAGAAGATCACACAAGGTAACTGACTTGTGATGTCACTTGTAGGACACAAAAAGATGTACATGTACTTTCTAGTTTCTAACAGTTTGTGTTTGAATTTCAGGTTAAAGAAATTCATCAATGCAAATTAGAAGAAACTCCCAAATTTGAGATAGCGTATCTTCTTGAAGACACAGCTCTTAATTTTTCCGAGGTGAAGGAGATGTATATATACAAAGCTGCTTTTGAAGCAGCTGAAAAGGCAGAAAAGCTAGCTAAAATGGAAGTAGAGAGAAGAAGGCATGCAGAATTGAAGGCTAAGAGGGATGCAGAAGCAAAACACAGAGCATTAGAAGTTTTGTCTCACAATGTCAGGTACAGAAAATACACCATCGAAGATATTGAGGCCACTACTAATCACTTTTCAGATGCCTTAAAGATTGGTGAAGGTGGATATGGACCAGTTTACAGCGGCACGCTTGATCACACAAAAGTTGCTATTAAAGTTCTTGGATTAGGTGCTGCACAAGGAAATAAACAATTTCAACGAGAGGTATAAATCTCTCATACTGTTTTAGCTTTAGGTTATCAAATTACAAACTGATGCATTATAATCAGAAGATACCTTTCTTGTAAGCAATCAGATAACTCTCCTGACTGACTCAAAGACAATGGGATTAGAGATGTGAAGGTGACATTGTTTTTTGATTTCATTAGTTTAGCAGTACCCTTCTGGATCTGGTATTGGGACTTAACACTCAAACTTCTGGAATATAATATGATTTGTTCTATCACTTAAGCTCGAGTAACAATCCCTCTAGAAGTATATAGTAAATGACAGATTCCACAGCACAAGTTTCCAAAACTCGCCTCCCTCCCTAATTCAGCAATGGAGCAGGAGACAGTTATTTATAAAAGACAAAATCTTTGGAGCAAGCAAAAAGAGTTAAGGAGATGAGCAAATGCTTGCTAATCACATTGCTTCTGTTTAACCACACGTGCTGATGGTTTTGAAAGAGTAAATGCAACTTGATTTTATTTGAGCAAGCTCTACTCAGTTAATGTCGGAAGAAATCATAAAGTCACAGCATTATCGTTGGCCTAGCTACGAGAAATGTTTTCCCTTGATCTTCACATATAACTTTGTTAAATATCTGAAGCAAGGAATAGGAGATTACTTAGTCAGCTCCTCCGAATCTGTCACTAATGAGACTGAGGGTAGAAACTAGAAGGGCCTACTCTTAGAATAGAAAGAGCAAATCTATGTATCTAAAATATGATTATATATATAAAAACCATGTATATGTATGATGGGAATGGGAGTGGCTCCATCAATCCACTAGTACGGCTAGGTAAATTATTGTTCCGACTCCGTTTTAAGTTTGGCTTATAGTGTTCAATTGTTCATATATAAATGGGTTGGTGTGGCAGTGAGAATGCAATTATCAGTACTGCTAGGTTAAATTATTTTTCCGACTCTGTTTTAATGTTTGGCCTATAGTGTTCATAAATAAATGGGTTGGTGTGGGAGTGAAAAGACTATTATCCCAATTTGTTGTAGATGTGATCTCTCTGCTATGTCAATGTAATTGCAACGGATATACTCTGCAGATGTTTAGATGAAATACTGCACGTATCTAGTACTAGCTATCTCTCTTCCCCCGAATACACAGATTCACAGACATACACATAAATGTATATATTTACATGCTCCCTTTCTAGTTAGGTCATCTAAATGAACTAAAGATGTTCTTTTAGCATCCCTTCATCGTTTGGTATCATTTTAGAAAAACATTTACTTTTACCATCACCCGGTCAAAGTATAAGCTCGCAATTCCAGGGGAGAAACTACAAACACCCCTCCACCCTCTCCCCATATAGTTTGCTGTTCTGGGTCACCTCATGACAATGTAAGTGCTGTATGATGGCTCCGACACCCTTGCAGTGACGGACTTCATATAGTTTGTTAATCATGAAAATGGCCAGTATTTTTTGGGTGTAAGATTATGGCATATAGAATCTTTCTATGGGTCTCTACTTTTGTTTTTCATTTATAAAAACTTTGTTTGTGTTATATGCAGGTTGAGGTCCTGTCACGCATGAGGCACCCAAACATGGTGCTTCTCTTGGGTGCGTGCCCCCAGTATGGCTGTTTAGTGTATGAATACATGAGCTATGGCAGCCTGGAAGATCGTCTGTTTAGAAAAGGTAACACTCCTCCAATATCATGGAGAATACGGTTTAGAATAGCAGCTGATGTTGCAACTGTACTTCTTTTCCTGCACAATGCGAAACCAGAACCTCTTGTCCACTGTGACGTTAAGCCAGCCAACATCCTTTTAGACAGCAATTACACGTGCAAAATCAGTGATGTTGGTTTGTCACGTCTACTCCCAGCTTCAGTAGCTGATAATGTCACACAATATCGTATGACTTCAGCAGCCGGAACTTTTTGTTACATTGATCCTGAATTTCAACAAACAGGCAAGCTGGTTGTTAAATCAGACCTGTATTCATTTGGGGTAATGCTACTCCAAATTCTTACTGCGAGGCCTCCCATGGGTCTTATTCATCGGGTTGAGAGATCTATTGCTGAGGGAACATTTGCAGATTTGCTTGACCCTACTGTACCAGATTGGCCAGTTGAAGAGGCCCTTTCTTTTGCAAAAATTGCACTTCGATGCGTTGAGATTAAACAGAAAGATAGGCCAGATCTTTCTTCAGTTGTTTTGCCAGAGCTTAATAGGTTAAAAGAATTTGGAATTAATTATATATGGAGCCCGGATTGTACAGTTTCAAGTTCTTGAGCTATGAGATGGCATTTTGAAATTTTAAGATTCTATGTGCCTAGTGTCTACTATTTTCCTGCGTTCATTGCTCAATTGTGGCTTGACTCGTATCCAGGTCACTACATCAAAAGCAAGTAGCCTTTTTTAAGCTGATATTTACATAATTTGTCAAGAGGTTAATGTTCCTAAGTACTTGCTCACCAAACTTCGGTGAGTAAGTACTCACGAGCATAACTTGATTAAAAATTACAGCCCTACCATTACAATACACTGTGTACTCTTATAACTAAAGTACGTACTAATGGGCATTTTTCTCATTAGTCAATCACTAATCCTTTCATATTAGGGATAGTTATAGAGGATTGCATCTTTGTCTCCTGCAACCAAAAGTATATAATTTTTATTTAATTCAAAGCCAAGTTTGCACTTACATCCCACCACCATTGCTAAACTGTATAAATGTTGGACTGAGGCAGTACTGCAATCAGCTTAATTATCCCCCAATGTTATTGCCTTGAAAAAAGGGAGGCTAAAACTAATATTTGTCCCATCCTTTGCATTTATTCGGAATATATCCCAGCGTATAGTCTTAGCTGGCATTCCTAACATATATTTTTCGAGATTTCAATTATTTTGATCATGTTAAATGAACGCTGAGCCTACAAACTACGATCAAGATGCATATTGTGTTTTTCTTCTAATCAAGTATAATCAAGTAATTAGGTAAATAGTGTTTGTTATTTAAGCGAGTTGAAACTATATTTTACTAGATATTGTGTTTTTTCTTCAAACCAAGTGATTAGGAATGTGTAATTGTGTATGGTGAATGCATAACTTTGCAGTCTATATTGCAAATATATTTGGGCATGAACCAGCCATTTAAAACAGCATCTTGGTCACTAAACTTTGAATTCTGCATTATTTTCCATCTTCTGATTCATTTCAGTCCAAAAATTATTATTAAAACTAAAAATTTAGAGGTAATTTAAACACTCGTATATTTAAATTATTGGATTTTTCCATTGGGAACCTTTATCGCATATACACCATATCATTTGATTCAAGATCAACAATCCATTACTAAATAAACAGTCATATCAAAACAACGAATGTCTACTGACTCTGCACCAGAAAGAACAATAATATGACCCCTAAGAGTTCATTTGGATCGGGGGCTGGGCAGGGATGGGTCGGATTGGCGGGGGTTCAAATTTTACAACCCTTGTTTGGGAAAAAAATTTAGATGAAGGGTTGGGTTTTTAGGGTTTAACATAGGGGTTCATGAGGGTTCTCACATTATTCAAATTGTTCACTGTTTCAACACCCCAAATCGTGGTGTTGGGGTGAGAGAGTGCCCTGATACCCTTGCTTTCTGTTATTTCTCAGCTGCTATAGCCCTTTTTTTTCATTTTTTTAATTTTTTTATACAAAATTGAAGTCTCAAATTCAGGTTATATTACATAATTATTTATTCATCACACTTACATAAATAATTTAATCACAGTTACATTTATAATAAAATATATTTTAAAATTAATAAAATTTAATTTATAATTTACTTTTACTTGAAAAAATATATTTTTACAAATCTTACCTTCTCTACCTTCGCCCAAACTTGATAGGCTTGAACCATTTTTTTTCAACCATTACATCCAAACATGGTAGGGGTTCAACCCGACCCATCCCTTACCAACCCAACATTTTCCGTACTAACCCAACCTAACCCTTCCCTCCCCAACCCCCAATCCAAACATACCCTTAAAACTTTGATTGGCAAAACAAACAAGTTTGCTTATAGTCCAAAATAACAAATATGTCAATAATCACTTCTGAATGTCCAAATTGAATAACCACCAAAAGTATAGGATCAAAATCTTAAACATACGTAAATAACAACTATACACTATATTTAAAAATGTTGCTTTCTCAGACTAAACCACTGAAAATCTAACAGGGTCATTCAAGGGAACATGTAACAGATTCACCTCATGTCGATGAAACCTGGCTGCAATCGCGACAATTAAACTTCAGAGCGCGCAACCATCACACTATATTAAATGATTTTCCTGGAATATATAACTTCAGAGCTCGCAATTTGGTTTTGATGTAAATAAGAAATCATTAAAGCTCCACAATCTTTGGCCGCTTGCTTGATTTTTTGTTTCCCAATTCGTCATATGATTCCTTGCCAATAGACTTGGTTCTTTTTATGTTTCCAGAGTGGCATTGAAGTCTCTTGTCATCTTTACCCTGATCATGTTTATCACAGACACTCTGCTCCTTGTGCTCCTCATCATCAGAACCGCTCTCACTGTGACTGTCATTTTTTTCATCTTCATCACTACTGTCACTCGACTCACTGGTAGCCGCAAAGGAAAGAACTGGTTGGTTACCATTAACAGCAGATTCGGCCGCAGCAATAGCTTCAGGGGTATTCAGGTCAGCAACCCCCAGCATAAGATCCTATTTAGTTGCACATAAAAATTTACATTCCATGGTCGATAAACTTCATAGAAGATTCATTTAAGTTACATGGTCAGTGAACTTCACAGGAGATAGTGTATGAAACATTATATTTACCATTTCAATATGCGGAGAATCATTGTCTTCAAGTGATTCAATATCAAATAGCTTGGTATTGTCCTACATACATGATACAGATGGTGAAAATTTGTAGCAGGCAAAGAGAGCAACCACAATTTAATCCAAAATCGATGTTATACCATGGCAGCAAGCTGCAGTTTTTGATTTGCTTCTGACATGACTGGTAAGAAATCCTTTAGTTTATCCAGCACTGTAGAAATATTATAAAATGACAGTGAGCAACAACAAGGACTATACTCCTAAATCATACTACCAGGTGAGCAATAATGTAATGCGCATAAAAAAATATAGTCATATTCTTATCTTATTTAGTTCCCAACCTCGGAACCTCTCATACATACAAACAAAGAAAGAGTAATCACGATATAATCGAAACTCATCGGTACAATAATTTGACACAAGAGAAAACAAGAGGCAGGAATCTTAGAAATTAATTATATTGTAATAATGCAAACTAAAGTAAATTAAAAACATACCTTGGCTTTTCGGAACAGGCTTAATTGAAGGCTTTTGATTATTGTGAGGCTGAATTGATTTCGGAGGTAAACCATTATTGACACAAAAAAGAAGTTTGGATTCTGGAAAAAATGTAAAATCAAATTCAATTGAAAATAAAAAACAAACTGTATACGAATATTAAAAATGACATTGCACAAACAGATACATACAATAGAGATAGAAAAGAGGAAAAAGAAGTAGGTACCAATAGAAGATGAAGAAGCAGGAGGATTCTGAGCTTCCAAATCCAGAAGTATATTGCTGGTACGAGCAGCCATTGTGTGTTTGTGTGTAATGTGTATATGATTGCTGCTATCTCACCTCAAACAAAAACACGTTTGTTAGGGTTTTTCTCTTAGGCTACGGCCGTCTTTTGACCTCCCCCGACCCTAAATCCTGTACGCAGGTTTGGGATTTTACTTGCAAACTTATTTTATAATAAAAAATATTATATATTTAAATTCTGATGTTTTATTGGCGTGTACAAATTTAGCCTATTTTTACACAAAATTGACAAAAATAACCAATTTCTGAAAAGTTGGCCAACTTACAAGATACCCTATCCCATATATGAAATACCCAACTACCAGTGGAGATACCCAACTGACAGTGGAGTATTCAATCGGTCAAAATTGGCCACTTTTTTCAGAATGACTATTTTTGTTAATTTTTTTCAAAAATCGGCTATTTTTATCATTTTTTCTGTTTTATTTGTATTTTTAATATATTTTTAATTTCATTGAGGTTTATATTGGGGTTATACTATTCAATATCAGTGTTATAAAAATTCCCAATTTAACCCGATTAATATCCTTCAAAGTACCACGTCGATTCGATTTTTGAAATACGATTAATACTTAAAATTTTCCTTTAGTAGAATATTTATAATTATTTATTAAAAATTAAATATTATATTAATTCAAATATAATTAATTATAGAAAATATGATATAATAAATATATATTTGTTAATAAATAACTACTACAATTATAATAATATATTAAATATAATTTAATATTATAATACATCCGATTTTTACTTCGATTAATTCTTCGGATTAATCCCCAATTTTAAATTAATCCCAAATCAGTAAATCGATCTATTTTCCCCGATTCCCGATTTTTACAATATTGTTCAATACATTCGTCAAAACTCAAAAGTAGAAATGCCACTTTGTTTAGGAATCGAAGTTATGACTAAATTATAGTAAAATTTAATATTTAAAATATACTTTATATTTAATGTTTATATAAAAAAACTTACTTTTTAAATTCTAAAAAAATTATAAAATATTTGAAAATCCCCCAAAATAGATTTATTTAGACATATAGAGTGAAATTGTGATATACTCAAATTTTTAATTTAGTACGTCAAATCAGTTGTCACATACCACAAGCTTGGTGGTGCAATTTGGTTGCTCCAAGCTAACATTCTTCCGGGCTAAACTTAATAAACAGTTGAGCCTGAAAAAGATGTACACTAGACTGGATGAATTGATAAATGAGTACACCTTATACCTATTACTCCAATAAAACATCTTTCCTTAAATGAATGGTTCAAATATTTTGAGACATCCAAATAAGGAAAGTGGTGCATATAAAATGGGAATGAGGGAGTATAAGAAAGACATTCATACACTTGAGAATATGAAAGTCAGATAAGGCAAGTCCTTGAGTTTAAGAAAAGCATACATTGCTTAGACTTGAGAGGATTGAAAGGCTTAAAGTGTTATAGTGTTTTTCAGAAGAATAGAGAACTTGTGCCTATACAAAGTTAGATTGTAGATGGAGAAAGGAACATGCATGATGAAAATGAAAGCTAATTTTGTATTTTTAAAATTTTACATTTTATTCTTTGCCACCTTCAAAATGAAAAGAATATGATTATGTGTCTGCCTCTGTTGCATTTTCACAATGTACTTGTACATTTCACAAACTTTAACACTTTCATCTTACAGCTTATGGCAACAGTATGCTCCCATCTTTCTGTCAGAATTCAAGATTCTAACTCACACTAATATTAGGATCTATTTGGCTTGGTTAGTTAGTTTGGCTCTATATAAAGCCAGATACAATCATTTGTCTTGCTTGTATCAAAAAATGAAACCTCCCAAGAGCCTAATATTCATTTACTCAAAATGGTCATTTTTCTCAACAACACTTATGATCATAGAAATGATCTTTCTTTCTAAACCAACATTAGGAACATCAGCTAGCATAACGCCAGCAGATGGCTTATTTTGCATAAGCGAATGCGAAACATGTCCTGTCATATGTGCACCCCCGCCTCCACCAACTAAAACTGCCAGTCCACCACCAGCACCAGTTAAACCGCCACCGGTTCATCACACTCCACCACCTGATGATCAATCTTACTATTTCGATTCGCCACCACCGCCAAAAAAATCATCACCAGCTCCTACAAAAGCATATCCACCACCTTCATACATTACATGGGGCCAGAGCCCAACTTCGCCTTCACCACCTCCACCTCCACCTTCTCCTGATTTTAACTATGTGCCTGTCCCAGGTGCACAAGGCACGTTCCCTACTTACAACACAGGGCAAAAAAATTCCTCGAATCCATACTATTACTTCTATGCTTCAAAGGGTTCTTTTTTTACCCCTGACTTGTCATTTTTCCTGATGGTATTGTTGTTTTCTCATGCAATAGTTTGGTGTTGCTGAGCTTCTTTTAATATGAATCAAATGTAGTAGCTTGGGCCTGTGAAAGAGTTTGTAGTTTTACCTGTATTTATGACCGTTTACCTTTACAAAGATTAAGTTTATTTGTAATGTACATATATGTTTTTTTGCAGATTATACATATGCACATATGCTGATATACTGAATAAGAATAAAGAGCTTGTACAAATAATTTTCCGAGCATTACCGTAATTCGACATAATACTATTTCTGATTGATACTTAAAATGGTGTTTTACAGGTGAAATTTATTACTTTCATGTCCTCCTGAACTAATTGTACACATTTTAACAAACACATTAGAATATCAGGACACAAGCTTTTATACATGTTATTTTATTGAAATATTACTCCCTTAATCCCAAAGTATCTGTTATGTTTTAATTTTAATATTTTTTTAAACCCAGAAAATAACATATATAACTCGTAAACCATCTGCACAAAGAAAGTTGCAAATAAAATGAGGGACAAAACTCCACTCTTAGTGAAAAATCATAACTCCAAGTAATAATTAACACTATGCGCAATAATAAGACAATTATATAATCATGATTAACAAGAACTCGCAAGCAAAGTAACCATGTAACGAACCAAATCACGAAGGCAAAACAATATATATATATATATCATACCCAATAATACCACTTATGATAGGGAGGGTATAGCGTAAGCAGCCCTACCCTCATTCCAAATAATAAAGATACTGTTTTCTCAAAAACCTCCAGCTTGAGTGTGCACAAATATGTGTGTCCTAAAAAAAATGATAAATAATGATATATAAAAAGTAAGTAAAAGTAAGTTAGACAATACCTCCGCCCATGGGTTTTTTCACATGGGACTTGGCTATTCCGTAAAAAATAATCGACCAAAAGTAGTTGTCGTAAGTCCCTTCTATTTCTCATACCTTCTATTTCTCATATTGCAAACATTTTGATGCCCCAGACTCAATTTTCCCCCTAGAGATCCCGCTCCAAACTAAATGCTATATATATATATATATAGGGTTAAGTTCTATGGAGTACACTATTTCATTGGAGTCCTTGGAGTCCATATATGTTCTGCAAGTAAAATATAGCTTAAAATATTGCAAAATTTATTATTTTTCGACAAACAATGAATTAGTTAGCAAAAAAAAATAGTAACTGAATTGACAAATAGAGTATAGAATCACTTAGCTCTAACAGAAACTATAACAAATTCTGAAAGAACAATGAGCATCCGAGTTGCATAGCCTTCAAGAAACTTAAACTGTTCTTGAAGAGATATTGCCCCGGTTACGTTGTGATGCATCAATATCGCTTACAGGATAAAACAATACAGTGTAATTCGTCCACATATACGTAGCACTCAACAACGACCTGTATCTCAGTTCCCCCAGAAAACCTATACACAAAAACTATATATATGTGGAGAGAATAAAGAGAGAGAGAGAGAGCAGTTAAGGTTTTCACAAGTCTGTCCGTTCTTTTCCAAACGTCAAGTTCTGTATATCAACAAACTAAAACGTAATTGAAAATAATCCATTAATTTAAATAAATATTCTGATTTAAATGACATTTAGTAGAATATAACAGTAAGCATCAGATTTTGTCAAATCCTGACCTGTATCTCAGTTTCCCAGAAAACCTATGCACAAAAACTGTCTATATGTGGAGAAAATTGAGAGAGAGAGAAAGAGCAGTTAGGGTTTTCACAAGTCTGTGTGAGTTGTCTGTTCTTTTTCAAACGTTAAGTTTTGTAAATCAACAAATTAAAACGTAATTGAAAATATACATGATTAATATTAAATCAGTTTTAAGAGAAGTTGTATCAAAATCAACTCCGTAACTTATGCAAATCTAACTTTGTCCTATATTACAATATCAATACTATATATCACTCCATTATATGCAAAAGAAAATCTATTCATTATCAGTAAGACACCACCGCATCGTCTGCTTTGCAATCCAACCACAACAACACTATAGGTTAGTTATTGAATTTAATCTACACCATTTATTTGTAGATACATATGAACATGTTTTGTTATTTTAATCTCTTATTGATTTAACAAATTCATATACAGGTCCGCATTAATCTTAACAAATACATGTACAATTGTTTCATTTTGATAAGCATGTGTCTTTCATCCTTTATGATCACTTGCAGCATCAGATGTGAGCGAGAGAATCAGGGTTCGTGTAACTCGCATGTGGCCTTCAACAATCAATGGAGGTTTAGAGTTAGCATGAATGAATATGATTTTGCTTGATGAACATGTAATAATTCAACAAATTTTGGACTCTCGACATTGTCATCAGTTCCACTATATTTCTAACATTAAACTTATTTTGTTGATTTCATACACATGTCAGAATTATAATCTTCATGCTTTTGCACAAACTCCAGTTTGGAGATTCTTTGAGAATGTTGTGGAATAAGGAAGTCTATTAGATATGGTAGATTACACGACAGTAGAAGCAAGAGGATCTCTAATGTCTGTTTCAACGGATGTAAAAATTTTGTTTATAGGCGAAACTATATTACAAATCATCGTTGATCCAAGCGTAAATATTCCGTGACAGAAATTTAAACTGAAGAACATTAATGAATTAGGCAAGTATGCGTTCTCATATGCTCCTGAACAAGTTCCCACATTGGCACCAGATATTTTCAATTCATATATGATTTAATGTATCTGTTTTTGTTATAATTTTATAGATGTTGTTGTTATTGTTTCTTACATCGAGCAATGAGATGTATACACAAAGTGGGGTCTTCATTTTAATGTTCGTGATGAAAGGTAATGATAATTAATGATCAATTTTTATATTTATGTGAGGAGTTTTGCATAATACGTTCGTGGTTATTAAAATTTATGTATCTTGATTGACTAATATAAACATGTAAGAGTTCTGTAAAAAGTTACGATTTAGGTTTCATTGATTTTCTGATATAGAACCTCTTATCAAAGAAAATGTACCAGCACATGTTGTTATTATTTTTGAAAGTGTCCATGAGAAACATTCACGCCATAAGATTTTTTATTTGTTTCACCTTTATAGATGTGTGTTATGTATATATTTCTGTACATAGATTAATATGTAGTAGTTTTCATTGTCCAACATACTAACACAAATGGTTTTAGATATCGTAACTTTATCAAGAGGTCCGTCGCCTAAGATATATATAATCCCTTACACGATAAGGTGGCAAGTTTGGGAAGAGGTATTTTACTATTTTTAAATTTATAAAAATATAATTGGATGATTTTTAAAATATGTTTATTTTGTTCCATTATACATTAAAATAAATGATGTAAAATAAAGTAATATGTAAAATTTTAATAAAGTTAAACAATTTTATGAAAAGTGGAAGTTGATCAAGTCATGTTCTACATCTCAGTTCAGAATCTTTTTTAAGCGAAAATGTTGATCACCATCTCACGGTTTTAGCTCATCTATAAGGTAACTATTTCCCATCTTTGTTTGACTATATTTTCTTTAAAGCTATTTTTAGAGGCCTTGAAAGAAGACAGACTTACCAGGAGATGATTGAATTGCTCAATAGAACTAATATGAGGTCGAAGCTGATTGAAATAATTACGTTGTACGTAGATATGTATGCTTACATTAAAAATATATACTATTTTCTACTTGTATACAAGTTTTTCTCAAACGCACGAAATTTAGACCCAATTGTTGTGCAAGACATGTTTGTACTTTAACAAGACTAAGTAAATTGACAACCCTAAGTAAGTTGTATTATAATCTTAGTTTGTATTTTGTATTGTAACATTTAAAGTTTGTAAAAATGTCAAAAGAGCATACTGAAGTCTTTTTCTTTAAACAATATCAAGCCTCAGAATTCTATCTGGAAGAAGATCAGGAAGATCATGCCTCAGAAGAATTATGAAGAAGTTTGGAGTTATACAAATCTGTTTTGGGAAAAATGTTCTAAGTCAAGATCTCTACAAGTCACAGATTTAAAGTTATAGAGAAGTCATTTGAGAACTCCAGAATAACTTATAGAGAACTCAGGAAAGCTACTAGAGAACTCAGAGATATCGACAAGTCATTTCTTCACTAGAAAACTCAGAGTTATCGACAAGTCAAAATTCATTAGAGAACTTTGAGTTATTGATAAGTCAAATTTCACTAGAAAACTCAGAGATATCGACAAACCAAAATTCAGTAGAGAACTCTGAGTTATCGACAAGTCAAATTTGACTAGAAAACTCTGAGTTATCGACAAGTCAATAAGTCACTAGAGAACTCAGAGATATCGATAAGTCAAAGTGAAGATATGAAGATTAGAGATCTCGATAAGCCAAGTTCTCTTATAGAGAACTCAGAGATCTCTACAAGTCAAATCAACTATGGAGTATTAGAGATCTCGATAAGTCAATATACTTATCGAGATGTCAAGATCTCTATTTGCCTAACTAGAAGATATCGAGGTAAAATCTCAAAGTACAAATTGCAGACCAGTTCAATATCCAAGATTAACAATCAACAAACAATCCAACCAGTTGGATTGACAAGTCTACAAAAAGCAGCTTGAAGAGTGTGCAAGATCAAGAGTGAAGATTAACTGACAAAGGAAGATCAAGATTAACACAGTATGCAAAGATATGCTAAGCCAGAAATGGAAGATATACTTTTCCTAAAATGGAAATGATAAGTGATAGTTTACTAAAGTGAATAGCATCTCTTATTGGACACTGTGTAAACGAGAAGTTAACTATCATATAAAGTTAACACCGGTCCTTTGTTAGAAGTAACAATTTAGATAAGAAAATCTTGTATTCTCTCAAGGAAGAAGCTAAGCTCTTTATTAACAAAGAGCCTAGAAAATTTGTAGCAAAACATTCTTAATTTTAATATAAAATTAAGTGAGTTTTGAAAGATCTGTGTTCACTGTTATTGCTTGTTTAATTCCAGTATTAACACACATCACTGCAAGATTTACATTTACTTTGTTCAAACCATAAATATTTTAAGAAAAGCATAAAAATACAAAAATATATTCACCCCCCCCTCCGTGTGTAATTCATTACCTAACAAGTGGTATCAGAGCAAAATCTGAAAGTAAACAGATTCAAGATCTTGGAAGAATGAATACACAGAAAATCAGTAGCATCAAAATTCCTACTTTTGACAAGGCTAACTACACTCTTTGGAAAAAGAAAATGTTGTTGTTTATCAGGATGGCCAATCCACTCTACATTCAGATTCTCAAAAATGGGTCCTTCACTCCTATGGTTAGAGTTGAGGAATCTACAGATGGTGATATGGTCATTCCAGCTCATTATGCTCCAAAAATCCTTCTGAGTACACTGAGCCTGAAAAAGAGAAAGTTTCCCTGGATAGTGGTTTACAGCTGATATTGATAGAGTCACTTGACAATGTAATGTACAACAAAATTGTCAACATGACACTGCTAAACAGATCCGGGAAAAGATTGAAACACTATGTGAAGGAACTGAGGAAGTTAGATCTAATCAAAGAAGGATACTGATTTCACAGTATGAGGGTTTCATGGCCAAGCCAAAAAAAAGTATCACTGGTGTGTTTGAAAGGTTTAATAAGCTGATAAATGACTTGCAGTTCCATAAAAAATACTATGAATCTAAAGAAGTGAACTTGAAATTTTTGCTTACACTCCCTGACCATTTGGAACAGAAAATTTCAACAATCAGAGAAGGGAGAGACTTGAGCAGAATAACACTGGAAGTTCTATATGGAATTCTAAAAACATATGAATTAGAAATGATTTAAAGAAAATCATTGAGAACTGGTCATGGGCATGTTGTAGATGGTTCAAGTGCTCTAATTGTCAATGAAAGCCAGACCTCTAATGATGAGCCAAGATCCCAGACTCCAGTTGCCTCAACAAGTGAGCAAAGAACCAATGATTCACAGGAACAAGTCATTCTGGAATTGGAAGAAGATGAGTTCTACACCCTGGATGAACTTGATGAGCTTGATCAGTCAATGGCCTATCTGGCAAGAAAGTTCTCTAACATTAGAGTAAAGAATCCAAGATTCTTCAAGGGTAAAGGACAATCATTTAACAAAGACAGCAGCTGGAAAGGAAAAGCGAAGTACACATCTGATAGTAAAAATGGTTACAAAACTGTATATGTTGACAGATCAAAGATAAGGTGCTTCAATTGTGATGAACTAGGCCACTTTGCTACAGAATGCAGGAAACCCAAGAAAGCAAAGAAAGACAAAGCTTATCTTGAATTGGAAGCAAAGTATAAAGCTCTTCTGAAGAAACAACAAAGCAAAGCTTATATTGTAGAGGGAAAAAGTTGGGATGATTCTGATACTGATGAAGATGAGGAAGTTGGAAATTATGCACTGATAATGGCCTTGGAGCAAGGAGAGTCATACTCATCAAAATCACAGGTACCAACTCTTACCACCATTGATTTAAATGTGAGTCAATATAAGGAAACTGTAGAGAAGATGAGCACAAAAATATTTCATATTCATACAAGTATGGTTGTTGTTAATGAAGAAGTTAACAGACTAACAAGGATAAATTAGAAGCTTAAGAATGAGAAACAAGAAGCTGAATCGTTGTTGGTAGAGCTTGAAGCTGTAAGACAAGAGAATGCATATCTGAAGAACAAGCTCAAGTATGCAAGTGAGATTGAAGCAGTGTTAAGGGAAAAGTTGGAAGAGAATGAGGTTAAGTTGAAGTACTTCAAGAATGTATTTGAGTTAGTTGGACAATACCATGAGAAAAATAAGCCATGTGCAAATATTGCTATTGGTCTTGATTATGATGCCTTGAACAACAAGAAGAAAAATACAGGTGACAAAGGAAAAACAACAGAAAATGAAAATGTTCCAACAATCCTGAAAAAGGTTGACTCACCCATGTTAGGTCCCAATGTGTTTGTAGAAGGGGGGGTTGAATACAAACAGTACCGAATAATCGAATTAAATGCGGAATAAAAAATGTGAAACAAAATTCAAGTTAAATAAAAATATTATTAAACTTGAAAGGTGTTACAATAACTGTATCGATTACAAGGAATTAATCTCAAATTAATTATCACAAATCTAGAATAAATTCGACATGAACTTTTTCTATTTTTGTAATAAAAAGATTCAAATGCTAAACGCAATTTGAGATTAAGTTCTAGGGATTTTGATCCGCTAGATTGTTACACAAGAACAAGATAAAGATTTCTAGTTGATTGGATTTAACTTTACAATCTAGAAATTGATCTTGAAGTTGCAGATGAGATGAAATATTTGTGTCTGCTTCTTTTTCTTTGTTCTCGAGTTCTGTGTTCTTGATTGGATGATTATTTTTCTTTCTGCTGCTTCTGTGTCTTTTTAATTCATTCAACAGAATTGAATTGAACTGGGATGACAATCCTATAGCTAGCAAGACTTTCGGTAGGACAATGGATTGAACTAGCAAGACAGTCTGATTGAACTACAATGACTTTCGGTATGACAATCAGTTGAACTAGCAAGACTATCTCCTTCCCAGTAGAACTTTCGGTAGGACAATTGAAATGACTTGGCATGACAATCGGTATGACAATCCTGATTGTCATGCTAGTTCATTTTCAATTGTCTTGCTGATTTAATACTGTTTTTAATCCAATTTAAATTCTGAAAATCCTTAATATTAATTCTAAATTAATTAATCAATTAATTTAATTAATCAAATAAATTAATCTTTGCAGATACAATTTATTTCCATAATTAAATTATATGACTTAATTAATTAATAGAGAATTAATACTAACCCTGAGCAGCAACCAATCTTCTGAAAATCACTGATAATTATGAATCAATTCCACAACTTCAACGTTGACACTCGATGTACTGTCTGGTTCATGAGTGACTAAATTCCGTGACATTTCTTCATGTCTTCACTTTGATACTTTGATTTTCTTCAGATTAAATCCTTGTAATTAATGATACTCTGACGAGATCTCTGTCACTTGATTAAATCCACACTCTTGATTTATATCACTGAGGCATGATCAATTTCTTGAACTTCTTCCAGTGAATTAATTCCTCAAGTCTGTAGATGAACCTTGTTTCTGAATCCTTTGACAGATATTACTCTGTGAGATCTCTTTTGACGGTAGATCCACTATTTACTTATTACATTCTTATTTGAGTTGAGTTGAATCCTCGAATATACAAATAGACTATGACATATGACTTACAATCTCCCCCTATTTGTTTGTTAGACAATAACACACAAATATCTAGAGGATAACTCAACTAACAAATAAGAAAAAGATATAAAAAGAAATGCAAAGTAAATAGTAGAAAAGTTCTGGACTAGATTTAACATTTTCCAGATTCCAAGTAGATGTTCCTCTAGACTGAACATATCTTCAAGTAGTTCCATCTTCATTTGTACAACCACATTTCTTGTTGAGAAGCCCATATCTCTCTTGCTTCTCCCCCTATGAGAATCAACTGATTAAAGAAGATCACCTTCGTTTACCACCTCTCCCGTACAATAGGATTCGCAGATAAAAACCAATGGTACTCCCCTTTTGAAAACAGCTTCTTCCCTTACTAGAAAATCACCTTGTGTTTACCACCTCTCCCGTACAATAGGATCCGTAGTTACAAACAACAATGGTGTGGTGTAGTGTACATATGATCTTTTTCTTCCTCCCTGCTATTTCTCCCCCTTAGTTGAGGAATCCTCCAAACTATTACTTAAGCTTTTATCTCCCCCTTAAAGAAGGAATGTATGCCGTCGTCTGAAGGAGTTCTCATATTTCACTTGGTTGGAAAAGAAATAACAAGAAGTTTCTCTTTCTTCCTCACTGTGAGTGTGTGATTCTGTTTAGTGTACCTCACATGTGTTTCACTCTTCTCTCCACTCGTGTTTACACTCATTCTCACAAGTGTATCACTCTTCTCTCATAGCTCCATAATCCAGCTGTACCTGCAAGGAAAATCACCTTAGCCATCCTTAAGGAGGTCACAGGTGGTGCAATGGGAGTAGGCAAATCCCCATCCTTGTTAAACTCGTCAGATAAATCTGATTCATAATCTACAAGTTGCTAGTTTCCCTTTTAGGGTTCCAGATTTGAATTCTGGGAAGGTAAACAATGATCCAAAGAATTTAGCATAAAGATCAAAGTTCCCTTCTAATGTCTGTGAAGACATTTCCTTGTGACTCATCAGGTAATATCTGAATCATTGTCAACAAGTTGCCGATCTGCGCCTATGTCAGATCCACTATCCGCAGATGCATCCAGGGGATTTAAGCCTGGGGAGGTAGACACTGACCACTGACATATGGCTTTTGGATCAGTATTCTCTCCTAACACCTGTAAAGGCAATTGGTCCATTAACGAACCTTGAACAATCGAATCTGACCTTAAAATGGTCGAAACTCTTGTTTCCGTCAACTCATCTTTTGTGTGTGTAACCTCTCCTTGTGCATCAAGAATTGTTTATGTTTGAAGTGGTGACACTACATCGGATGCCTTGGCCGATAGACAAATTTCAATAGACGCACCCTGTTGAGAGAATGAATCTAGTAACTGTTTTTGAGCCTTTTCAGCCATTACATCTTTTTGAGAAGATGTAAGGGGGCTAACAGTTGTCTCGGTTTAAATACTACTCATCTATGTAGGAGACAGAGCTACTGGGTTGACTACAGAACCTTCCTTATGTGGTGCACTAAGGCACTATCTCCCTCACGCTCATTCATACTACATTTAGTGGTAAGAGAGTGTTGGTTGGTTCTGTTTTTGTGACTGTCTTTACAGTCTGGGATAGACGTTGTGGGTTTTCAACCTCATGACTGTCAATTAAAGAAAGTCATTGGAGACTGAACCTGTAACACAGAACATATGGTAATAGAGAGAAAATGATTTACAATAGTGATTTCAAAAGATTTTACATGAAATAAGAAATCACTAATGTAGAAAGAAGTTTGATTTTGTTTTTCAATATGAATGAGTTTTTTATAAAACATTGATCACTTAGGGTAAAGTCTAAGTAATTCTCATTCATGTCAAAAGCTTACAAATATCTGCAACATAATGTTAACAACATATCATTGACCGATACTTGTCAAGTACTTTAGATAGTAATTGTTATGTTGCATTATCAATATATCACTGCACATATAAAACAATATGATTGTGCCTAATGATAGGAGAGTTAAAAATATGACGACTCTACTAGTTCATATTAAACAATAACTTCAGTTAGAGTGACATACCATGTTCTTGACGATTGCTTGAGTAGTACACTAGTTCATACCAACCTGAAGTGAGACTGTGAAGAAGAGATTGCATAGTCCAATAGATCTGCAGCTGCAAAGTCCATGAACTGTGGTGCATTGACTTCCTCTTTTGACTCACCAACCAGGAGTACACTTGTACACATCTTACTAAAGTCCAATTCCAAGTATAATGTGCAGCAGGTGCCTGATATGTCGTAATATTCTCAAGTCTCATCACTGGTGCTATATGTTAGATGATGCTTCCTGATAATAACCTAGCACACTATATAAAATTTTCAATGATAACATTCCCAGCTTGCAAACAGCCATATCCCTCGGATAAACCTTTGCTGTTATCTCCAAAGGTAACCAGGGGGCCAGCTTTCTCAATCCACATTTGATAGCAGGGCTCTATCTCCGGTCATATGTCTTGATGATCCACTGTCAAGAATCCACACTTCCGGTTTCACCTGTTTTAATGCCCTGCAACACAAATGGATTAACCCTTCTTCGGAACCCAAACTTGGTTGGGCCCGGCATACTTGTAGAACTGTCCTTTGTCAGGAAAAACAACATTTTTAATCTTAATTGTCTCAACTTTCTCAATGACTGAACATTTGACCTTGTAAACAGCCTTAACAAATTTCTGTTTAAGCCTAGGCACAAATGTCTCCTTTCTAGCCTTAGAAGGACTAGCAGTCTTAGACCTATCATGCTTCTTGTTATTCACATGCTGACGAGGAGTAGTCTTATCATTAGAAACATGCTTACCATTAAAATAAGCATACATCATATTAAAAGCAAAAGACATACAATTAGAAACACCACATACTTTATGAGAGATATTAACATCAGACAATTTATGCATGGTAGACATGGCATTTTTGTTATCCAACACATGTGTGTCTGAGTTAGTCTCAGTTGCTTTTACAACTTTGACTGGAACTTTCGACACACTCATCTTGGAAACAACCTTCTCATTAGCAAGATCTTCAACACGTATTTCTTCTTGAATAACAGAAGAGGTCGCATCAAATGGTTCAGCAATTGATGGTTTATAGAGGGGTTCATCAACACCCTTAAGCACATGTGGTACTTCCCTCCCTTTAGCACAGACACGAGGAGGGGAGTTTATGCCTAATTCTCCAATAGCAGCATTGTAATCATAACCTATTCCAGATGTTTGATTAACAGCTTGCTTACTGTAGAACTCTTTAGCCTTCGAACAAGAATTGAAGTAGGCTCTAACCTTAGTCTCAAGACCGGTGATCTTGTCTTTGAGAATAGTTTCGAGTTTTCTGTAACAGTCAACTCTATTCTCTAGAAAAGATACTTGTTCTTTTAATTTGTCTTGATTAATATGCACAAGTCTTAATTCATTGACCTCTTTCTCAAGGTCTTTGATCTGTAAACTTAACAGTTCACTATCACGACGTGCATTATCTAAGTTGCCTCTTAGATGATAAACCATTTCAGCATCAGAAAGTTTTACCTCTATTCTTGACGATGAAGCTTTTCCATCAATAGCCATAAGAGCAAGATTTCCTTCATCTTCATCTTCACTGTCAGTATCATCCCAACTTCTTCCCTTTGCCAGATAAGCCCTTTCAGAGTTCTTTCTTACTTGCTTTGGCTTCCTACATTCTGTGGCAAAGTGTCCCAACTCATTGCAGTTATAGCATCTAATGGTGCTCCGATCAACCATCCATATTTTGTATCCACCACTGCTGGTGTTAGAGGATGAAGATCCACCTTTCTGGAATTTGTTGTAGTTGGACTTGTACTTAAGCTTGGGATTCTTCTTGAATCTGACATGGGAGAATCTCTTGACAATTTGGGCCATTGACTCGTCTTCCAATTGCTCCAGCTCTTCCAAGGAATAAAAATCATCACTTGATTGATTTGTAGTAGGAGGATCATATTCTGCTACTAACATATTTTCCTCAGCCTTGGAACACTGTACCATTCTCTCCAATTGTTGAGATTGTTGTTGTTGTTGACCTTCAGCTATAAGTGCAGTAGATGTACTGACCATTCTATCCTTCCCGTAGACTTCCTTCTGTTGAATCTGCTCCAACTCATAGGTTTTTAACACTCCATAGAGTCTGTCCAAAGAAATCTCACTCAGATCTCTAGCTTCTCTAATGGCAGTGATTCTATGTTCAAGATGAGTTGGCAGTGTTAAAAGGAACTTTTTGTTGACCTCCCTGATTGAATAAAATTTTCCATTGATGTTCAGGTTGTTGATCAACGCATTGTACCTATCAAACACTTCAGTAATTCCTTCTCCTGGATTTGATTTGAAATGTTCATACTCAGAGGTTAGGATCTCCAACTTGTTCTCCCTAACTTCCTCTGTGCCTTCATTGATCACCTCAATAGTTTCCCACATGTGTTTGGAATTTTTACAGTTCATCACATGTCTGTTCATCAAGGGATCAAGGGAATCAATAAAAATTAATTGAAGGATGGCATCCAATGAGGCTTCTTCCTTCTCATCAGGAGTAAAATCTTCAGGATCTTTAGGATAGGTTCTGGCTTTGGTGATCACAAAATCATCTACTATCACCTCCGGTTCAATAACCATCGGAGTTTTTATCCCCTTCTTTAACAAGTTTGTAAATTTGGGATTTGCCACTTGTAAAAACAAGAGCATCTTCTTCTTCCACATAATATAATTCTCTTTATCAAATTATGGAATTTTAACGGTTCCAACTTTTTGTGAAGTCATTATGAATTTTTGAATGAATAAAAATTCAAAGAGTTGAAAAATCACAAAAGTCTAGGATCTTGATTTGTTCGTTAATCAGAAGGCTCTGATACCAATTGTTAGGTCCCAATGTGTTTGTAGAAGGGGGGATTGAATACAAACAGTACCGAATAATCGAATTAAATGCGGAATAAAAAATGTGAAACAAAATTCAAGTTAAATAAAAATATTATTAAACTTAAAAGGTGTTACAACAACTGTATCGATTACAAGGAATTAATCTCAAATTAATTATCACAAATCTAGAATAAATTCGACATGAACTTTTTCTATTTTTGTAATAAAAAGATTCAAATGCTAAACGCAATTTGAGATTAAGTTCTAGGGATTTTGATCCGCTAGATTGTTACACAAGAACAAGATAAAGATTTCTAGTTGATTGGATTTAACTTTACAATCTAGAAATTGATCTTGAAGTTGCAGATGAGATGAAATATTTGTGTCTGCTTCTTTTTCTTTGTTCTCGAGTTCTGTGTTCTTGATTGGATGATTATTTTTCTTTCTGCTGCTTCTGTGTCTTTTTAATTCATTCAACAGAATTGAATTGAACTGGGATGACAATCCTATAGCTGGCAAGACTTTCGGTTGGACAATGGATTGAACTAGCAAGACAGTCTGATTGAACTACAATGACTTTCGGTATGACAATCAGTTGAACTAGCAAGACTATCTCCTTCCCAGTAGAACTTTCGGTAGGACAATTGAAATGACTTGACATGACAATCGGTATGACAATCCTGATTGTCATGCTAGTTCATTTTCAATCGTCTTGCTGATTTAATACTATTTTTAATCCAATTTAAATTCTGAAAATCCTTAATATTAATTCTGAATTAATTAATCAATTAATTTAATTAATCAAATAAATTAATCTTTGCAGATATAATATATTTTCATAATTAAATTATATGACTTAATTAATTAATAGAGAATTAATACTAACCCTGAGCAGCAACCAATCTTCTGAATATCTTCTGAAAATCAATGAGAATTATGAATCAATTCCACCACTTCAACGTTGACACTCGATGTACTGTCTGGTTCATGAGTGACTAACTTCCATGACGTTTCTTCATGTCTTGACTTTGATACTTTGATTTTCTTCAGATTAAATCCTTGTAATTAATGATACTCTGACGAGATCTCTGTCACTTGATTAAATCCACACTCTTGATTTATATCACTGAGGCATGATCAATTTCTTGAACTTCTTCCAGTGAATTAATTCCTCAAGTCTGTAGATGAACCTTGTTTCTGAATCCTTTGACAGATATTACTCTGTGAGATCTCTTTTGACGGTAGATCCACTATTTACTTATTACATTCTTATTTGAGTTGAGTTGAATCCTCGAATATACAAATAGGCTATGACATATGACTTACAACCCATGTTCAAGGAATGTGAAGTTAACTTTAGTGAAGAATTGATTATCAAACAAGAAATTATTGATGAAGATTATGAGAAGAAAAATGCAGAATCAACTCAATCAAAGCTGAAGAGAAGCTCATGCATAACCAAGGTTCCAAGACACCTGTCAAAAAAATTAAAACTGAAGATGCAAGAAAGAAGAAGAAAAATAGAAATGGGAAAATTAGGATAAACAAAAGCAACAATTTTGCTTATGTTGCTGATGCTCCAAGAAAGAAATGTGAGAAATGTGGCTCTGTGAATCACCTAACTCACCTTTGTAAAAAGGCTGTTAGCAAGCCAGTTAAAGGAGCATGCAAATATAATGAAGCAGATGTAAATGATCCCTACTCATTCTATGACAAGTTTGATTGCATTCCTTGCAACTTGAAAGTGATGAAAAGTTGCCACAAGCTGAGAGTAGACCTTGAAGAAATAAAAATTGGGTCTACAATAGATAGGGAAAATGCACAATAGTCATTGAATTCTATTTTTTCTGAAACAACTCATTTTACTTCTGCTAAATCAGTTAACAAGAAGAAAGTACCCAACACAGCTTGGGTTGCTAAACACACTTAAAACTCATTGTGTGCAGGCAAAATGAAGAAGGTCATATGGATCATAGACAGTGGGTGTTCCAGACATATGACAGGTGATAAGGACCTTCTATCACAGTTTGAGGAGAAGGCTGACCCTTTAGTGACCTTTGGAGACAACAACAAAGGATTCACAATGGGATATGGCAAGATTGTTTCTGGAAATGTTGTCATTGATGATGTAGCACTGGTAGCTGGACTTGAAGTGAATCTTCTCAGTGTTAGTCAATTTGCGACAAAGTCTTTGATGTTTTATTCAACAGAGAAGAATGAACTTTTATCAGTAAGAAAACTGGTGAAGTTGCTCTGAAATGAGCAATAAAAGAAAGCTTGTTTGTTGCAGACTTGGAATCAACAAATAAGGATGGTATTTATTGCTTCTACACCAAGGCATCATAAGAACAAAGCAAGTTATGGCATAAAAAGTTGTCTCACTTGAATTTCAAGGCAATCAACACCTTAATCAAAAAGGAGTTAGTAAGAGACATGCATGATCTGGAGTTTGCTCAAGTTGAAGTCTTTGAAGCTTGTCAGAAAGGAAAAATGAAAAGATCAAGTCACAATTCAAAAAATGTGAATTCTATAAGTGCACCATTACAGCTTATTCACATGGACTTGTTTGGGCCAGTAAATGTCTTATCAATTTTATGGAACAAATATATACTTGTGATGGTGGATGATTTCTCAAGATACACTTGGGTAGAGTTCATGCACTCTAAAGATGAGACTCCACACATCATAATTGAGCACATCAAGAAGATGGACGAACAGGCTAAAGATCATAATTGTGTAAAAACATTGAGAAGTGATAATGGAATAAAATTCAGAAATGCAATATTGAGTGAATTCTGCAAAAGCAAAGGCATTTTTCAAGAATTCAGGAATGCAACATTGAGTGAATTCTCAAAATTTAGGAATGCAACATTGAGTGAATTCTGCAAAAGCAAAGGCATTTTTCAAGAATTCACAGACTTCATGCTATATTTAAAATAGATATCTCATTAACAAGGCTCATGGAAAATCACCTTACTCAATCATATTTAAGAGAAAGCCTACTATAAAGCATCTTCATGTGTTTGGAAGCAAGTGTTACATTTTAAAAGACAACTTTGAATATGTGGGAAAATTTGACTCAAAGGTTTTTGAAGCAATTTTTCTGGGAAATTCATTGGAGAGGACTGCCTACAAGGTCTATGTGATTGATCAAAATAAGATTATGGAAAACACAAATATGACTTTTGATGATGACAAGTGTCCAGGCTTGAAATGCCTTGATGAAAATGAAGCTGAAGCCCTTGCATTTGAAAACCTCAATATTGATAGTGATTCTGATGATGAAGATGAAATCAATGCACAACAGATGTTGAATAAAGAGACTACTGAACAGGAAAATCATGGAAATGGAAGCTCATCTCAAACACCTGAATTTGATAGCACAAACTCAGGGGAAGAAAGAGAAGAAGGATCTAAAAGTCATGCCAATAATGAAGAAAATGATGAAGGCACAAGTCAACAAACTCACACAAGGAAGTGGGATAGAAGTCATACTATAGAAGCAATTATTGGTGATCCCACTACTGGTGTGAGAACTAGAAGTGCAACTGCTAATGGGTGCTTACATGCATGCTTTCTGTCTCAAGTAGAGCCTAAGAAAACTGAAGAAACTCTAATGGATCCTGATTGGATATCTGCTATGCAGGAAGAGCTGAATCAGTTTGAAAAAAAAACCAAAGTTTGGAAGTTAGTTCCTGTACCAAAGAACAGAAGTATAATTGGAACAAAATGGGTGTTCAGGAATAAGATGGATGAAAATGGTATAGTTACCAAAAACAAGGCAAGGTTGGTTGCTAAAGGCTAATCACGGGAAGAATGAATTGATTATGATGAGACTTTTGCTCCAGTTGCAAGACTTGAAGCAATACGAATTTTTCTAACATTTGCTGCACATTCAAATTTTAAAGTGTATCAAATGGATTGTAAGGTAATGAATCACACACAAAGGGGGGGGGTGAATGTGTTTTTCTGATTTTTGGTCTTTTCTTGAAAGATAACGGTTGAAAAACATAAATTAAATCTTGTATAGAAAAGTGTTCATGCAGAAATTAAACTTGCACAAAATAAAGAACACAGATCTTCAAAACTCACTTAATTTTTGTACTAAAAATTAAGATGCTTTGCTACAAAATTTCTAAGCTCTTCGAAGTTAAAGAGCTCAGCTTCTTCTTGAGAGTGTTACAAGAATTTTGATCTAAATTGTTACTTCCAACTAGAGGACCAGTGTTAACTTTATAGCTCAGTTAACTACTGGTTTACACAGTAGATAATAAACATGCTATTAGCTTTTCTAAACTGTCACTTATCATTTCTATTTATAGAAAAGCAAATCTTCCATTTCTGTCTTAGCATATCTTTAGCATCCTGTGTTTACTTTAATCTTCCTCTGTCAGTTAATCTTTGCCATTAATCTTGCACACTCTTCAAGCTGCTTTTTGTACACTTGTCAATCCAGTTGTTGGATTGTTTGTTAATTGTTTATCTTGGATATTAAACTGATCTGCAATTCTGTACTTTGAGACTGTACTTCGAGATCTCCAGTTTGATTCATTTGAACACTTGATATCTCGATAAGTATAAAGGCTTATCGAGATCTCTAGTACTCCTTAATGAGTTTGGCTTGTAGAGGTCTTCAGCTCATCGAGATCTCTAGTCTTCATAACTTCACTTGACTTGTAGATATCTCTAAGTTCTCGAATGGATATAGACTTGTCGATAACTCTAAGTTCTCTAGTGAAGGAATGACTTGTCGATATCTTTTTGAGTTCTCGAGTAGCTATCCTGACTTCTCTACTCCCGGTGGATATTGTTAGACATATTTGTGATGTCATGTCTAATCTGATTTGTTTAGTTTCAGAACTTAATATCAGGACTTACCGGAAATCAGGATTTACTGAAGCCACGAAGATATCAGAACTTAAGTTATCAGACCTTGTGATATCAGAACTTAAGGAAGATATGCTTCAGGAGTAAAGTGCGGCTGATTTTTAGGAGAAGATCTGGACTAAAACAAAGGAAGATATGCTTTAGAAGTTGGACGACTAGAAGACTTGTAGAAGATAATATCTGGTTGATATATTTTAGGAAGAGATATATTTCATATCAATTAGAAGATATCTTGTAACTGTGTACTATATAAACACAGCTTAGGGTTTACACTATAAGTGTTATCATTCACGAGAAAGATTATTGATTGTAACCCTAGCAGCTCTTAGTGATATTGTTCATCACTGAGAGAGTAGTTTAACCTACTTTGTAACAGAGCTTATTATATTGAATAAACTTGATTACTGTTGCATACTTGTGTTCTAAATTGATTTGATTGTATAAATACTATATTCAACCCCCTTCTATAGTGTTGTGTGACCTAACAAGTGGTATCAGAGCTTCTCTATTGATATAAAAACAGTGAGATCCGGTTTACAATCATGTTTGACGAAACACAAACTCCACCTAAGCCCACCAAAACTCAAGATACTCAAAACAATCAAACCCACAGTCGATATGAAAGTATTAGGGTTCTCATACTGAGAGCATCTGAGTATCCTATATGGAAGGTAAAGATGGCTATATTTCTGGAAGCCACATATCCATAATACCTTGATAAAATTAATGATGGACCATATAAGCCTACCAAGCTTTCTGTTGCAGTTGCTGATCAATCAGTAAAGACCATACCAAAGGAGAAAGGTGATTACACACCTGAAGACATCTCATCTATTGCCAATAATGCAAGGGTAATGCATTTACTTCATAATGCAATTGACAATGTCATGTCAAACAGGGTAATTGGATGCAAGACTGCAAAGGAAATATGGGATGCTTTGGAGACAAGATGCGAGGGAACTGAAGCCATCAAAAAGAACATGAAGACAATACTCACAAAATAGTATGAGCACTTTGACTCAAAATCTGATGAGTCACTAACTGATTTATATGACAGATTTGCCAAACTCTTGAATGATCTGTCACTGGTGGACAAGGAATATGATCTTGAAGATTCAAATATAAAATTCCTTTTAGCTCTTCCCGAAAATTGGGATTTGAAGTCTACTACGATAAGAGACAACTATGACCTTGCTGAAACTACTCTTGATGAAATTTATGGTATGCTCAAGACTCATGAACTTGAGATGGATCAAAGGAGCAAAAGGCATGGCAGAAAGTCAAAGACAGTTGCACTTAAAGCTGAGGAGGAATCACCTAAAGTGGTTATCTCAAAGAGGGGCAAAGGAAAGGCTCTCATCATACAGTCTGATTCAGAGTCATCATATTCTGATGATGATGATTCAGAATCTGAAATTTTATCTGAAGTGGATGTTGATGCAGAGATGATGCAACTGTGTGCTCTTATGGTGAAGGGTATCACAAAGATAGCCTACAAGAAATTCAGAAAGGTTAAGAAGTTTTCCAGGAAAGGTGGAAGTTCTGAAAAGAAAGGGTTCAGAAAGACTGAAGGCAAAGGAGGAAAGTCTGATAGAGGAGATAACTCAAATGTCAAATGCTACAATTGTGGTGAAAGAGGCCACATCTTGTTGGATTTTTAACGCAGCGGGGTCATGGCAAAACACTTTTACACATACAAAATCCAAATAAAAGCATATAAATCGTGAATAAAAATTCGAGGGATCGAATCTAACCTTTAAAATAATTCGGAGACAACGATCAGAGATCCTTAGCAGTTGCTCCTCAAGTGTGAAGCACTCCACCGGTATCCACCAAGAAAATGATGTTAAGGAGGAGGAAGGAGGTTGAGAGAATTGGATTTTCCAAACTTTTTGGGTTTTCGGGTTCGATGTGGGTTAGAATAAAATAGGGTCTATAATAGTGTATTTATAGGCAAAATTTTCAGCTGAAATTTTCCCATAAATAATATTATTATTATCCCATTTATTATTCTCATTAATAATTAAAACACCTTTTAATTATTAATCCTTTTTCTAAACACTTTAGAAATAATTCTCTCTCTTGATTTAATTTCCAAAAATTAAATCCTTAATTAATAATATTAAGAACTTTTCTTAATTAATTTATAATCAATTAAATCTCATTTAATCAATTATTAAATTTGCCAATTAATTATTTATTTCATAAATAAATAATTATTAGCCATTATTAATTAATTCCTCCACCATTAAATCATTCTCTTTTTATGGTATGACCCTGTAGGTTCAATATTAAGCCGGTAGTAGAAATAAATAATAATAAAACTATTTTATCATTATTTATATAAATTTTCTAATTTATTAAATATGATTAATTAATTAATCACATTTATTCTACATCGTGAGGGATACTTCTCAGCATATCGCGACTATCCGGATAATATGAATTCACTGCTTAGAATACCAAGAACCTATTCAGTGAATAGTTACCGTACAATAAACTCCTTCTACCCTACAATGTCCCGATTAAATATAAGGCATGGATCTCGTGTCAAGCCTATCTAATTTAATCACTTGCTTACCATTTACTATGCGTAGTTATATGCAAATTAGAAAATCCTTTCTAATTTCATTCACTCTGGCCAGAGATTCCTGAACTAGCATAAGTGGATCAGCCTTGAACATTCGCTTCCTTCACTGGAAGGGGTAGATCCTTTATTGATCATACACTATCTTCGTGTATAAATTCCTATACCCAGAAGAGCCCTAATAATTGTCCCTGGAGACTAAGAACTAAACCAAAGCATAGTTCAGTGTACACAAGATGACTATGATGACCTCAAGTCTAAGGATACTTGTACAACTATCACCATGTGAACAACTGCTGACACGTGAGTGAACTCCATCAGTTGTTCAGCTGTGCGAGTCATGTTCAGTGAACTTATTCTATAATAAGCACCTACATACTAGCTATAGTGTCACCATACAAATGTCTATGAGAACAGACATCCTTCATAATGAAGCAAGCATAGTATGTACCGATCTTTACGGATTATTAATTACCAGTTAGTAATCCTATGACCATGAACTATTTAAGTTTAGAGTTATCATCTTTTTAGGTCTCACTATTATGATCTCATCATAATCCATAAAAAGCTTTACTCTAAACTATGATATATCTTATTTAAACACTTAAATAGATAAAGCCCGTAATAAAAACAAAACAAGTCTTTTATTAATATCAATGAAATCAAAACAGATTACATAAAGAGTTATTCCTAAATCCTAATTCATGATTGGACTTAGGACATATTCCTTTCAATCTCCCACTTGTACTAAAGCCAATCACTCTGGTATCTAATACCCATCTAGTCTTTATGACGATCAAAGTGACTTTCAGAAAGTAACTTTGTGAGTGGGTCTGCTATGTTGTTATGTGTGTCAACTCTAATTCAATACAATACAAGAAATGTTACCGCGCTCCCACTAACCCTTTTGTAGACGCATGGTTCATCTTCGTTTTTGATAAAATCAAACTCTTTGATTGTCTCATCAAAACGGATATTCCATCTATCGAGAAGCTTGCTTTAAACCACATATGGTTCGCAGTAGCTTACACACTAGGCTTTCATTTCCCTTGGAAAGAAAACCATCTGGCTATATGCCAGATCTCATAGTCGTAGTAAGCAGCAATCGCAAGCAAAATCCGAACTGATTTTAACAGGGCTACAGGTAAAAGGTTTCATCAAAGTCAATCCATTGCCTTTGTTTGAATCCTTTTGCCACAAGCCTGGCCTTATAGGTCTCCACCTGACCATCTGCTATAATCTATCTTTTGTATACCGTATACATAGATTCCATTCTGGATTTCATGGCACTATGCCATTTCTCTGAGTCAACACTACTCATAGCCTCATGATAGGTTACAGGGTCATCATCATCAATGATCGATAACTCATTGTCATTCTCAATGACAAGTCCATATTTCCTCTCAGGTTGGCGAGACACTCTCCCTGATCTATGAATGGGCTGTTCCATAAAAGGTTGTTCAGTCAGAACAGGTGTTTCCATTCGATCTGTAGTAGTTTGTGCTTCTTGAACTTCATCAAGTTCAATTTTGCTCCCACTGTTTCCTTCAAGGATAAACTCCTTTTCCAAGAAGGTAGCATGTCTGGAGACAAACACCCGATGATCGGTGCAAAAGTAATACCCTAAAGTCTCTTTAGGATATCCCACAAAACTACATTTTACGAATCGATATTCCAGCTTATCTGGGTCAACTTACTTGACATAAGCTGGACATCCCCAAATCTTAACATGTTTAAGACTCGGTTTCCTTTCTTTCCATATCTCATACGGAGTTTGAAGAACAGATTTGGAAAGCACCTTATTCAGTAAATATGCTGAGGTTTCCAATGCATAACCCCATAGGAATACTGGAAGATTTGCATAGCTCATCATGGACCGAACTATGTCTAACAAAGTTCGATTTCTCCTTTTAGATACCAATCTGGAGGAGTCCACTGGGAGACTATACCATTTACTTTGAGATAATCTAGAAACACTCCATTAAAGTATTCACCACCTCGATCTGATCGAAGAGTTATAATACTATGTTTGATTGTTTCTCCACTTCATACTTATATTCTTTGAACTTTTCAAAGGCCTCAGACTTGTGTTTCATCAAACACATATCCGAATCCAGATCTATCATCTATGAAAGTAATGAAGTATGAAAATCCACCCATGGCTTGCGTAGACATTGGTCCACATACATCTGTGTGTACCATTCCTAGCAAATTTGCAGCCCTCTCTCCATGTCTACTAAATGGAGACTGCAGTGCCACAATGAAGTGAGATTTTCATCATCCCTTTTCTTTTATTAGTTTGTTCAATCTGAAGTAAATTATGTCACATATATACAGACCATTATTTAAAGCACCACGTCCATAAAGAATATTATCTCTAAGAATAGAACATTCATTATTCTCAATAATAAATAAAAATCCAGCCAAGTCTAACATGGGAATAATATTCCTCACAATCGAGGGAACAAAATAACAATTATTTCAAACAATAGTCTTGCCCGTAGGCCTATCTAAATGAAATGATTCCACATCTACAGCAGCAACTCTTGCTCCATTTCCCATCAGTAGAATCACCTCCTCTTCCTCAAGAGTCCTACTTCTCCTTGGTCCCTGCAACAAATTGCAGATTTGAGAACCACAGGCGGTATCTAATACCCAAGTAGAAATTTGATTTAATGACATATTCACTTCTATCATGAACATACCTGAATCAGAAGCGGTAGTCTCACTACCCTTCTTCTTCAATTCTGCAAGGTAAACCTTGCAGTTCCTCTTCCAGTGCCCCACCTTGTTACAGTGAAAGCAAACAACTTTGCTCTTGGGGTCTTCAGCTTTTGGTGGAACCGGCGTTTTTTCACCTACTTTCTTCTTCTTGAAAGAGTTCCTCTTCCTTTTCTTAGGATTGGAACTTTCACCAATTAGAAGAACAGAACTCTTCTTAAGGGAAAATTCGATTCCGCAGTCTTCAACATGTTGTGGAGTTCAGGCAGGCTGACATCCAACTTATTCATGTGAAAGTTCACAACAAACTGCGAGAACGAACTCGGAAGCGATTGCAAGACCAAGTCTTGGCCCAGCTCCCCATCCATGGCAAAACCAAGTTGTCCAAGACGTTCAATCAAATTGATCATCTTAAGTACATGGTCATTCACAGATGATCCCTCAGACATCCTACAACTGAACAGCTCCTTCGATATCTCATATCGAGCTGTCCTCCCCGCCACATCATACAACTCTTGTAGATGCATGAGGATAGTGTGAGCATCTATATGCTCATGTTGCTTCTGTAGCTCAATGTTCATGGAAGCTAGCATGATGCATTGAGCAACATTTGCATCATCTATCCACTTAAGATACACAACATGTTCATCATTATGTGCATCACTAGCAGGTTCAGTAGGCTTAGGTCAGTCAATCACGTATTCCAGCTTCTCAATCCTGAGAACAATTCTCAAGTTTCGAAGCCAGTCAGCATAATTAGGACCAGTCAATTTGTGAGCATCTAGTATGCTCCTGAGTGATAGTGCAGAAGACATAACGTACAAAGTAAATCTGTAAATGATAAACACATAACAACACTTAGCAAATATTCGATTTCATTTCAAAACACTATATGAATCGGGTCTTTATTCATAAGTGGCTCCCACTAGTTTTCCTAATTTATTCAACCCCTTACGTGAAAAATTAAGCATTCATAATGCTAGTGGGAATAGGGATCCTACATTCCATTACACGACCCCGGCTGTAGCAGGAACCGCCATGTAATGTTCAATAGGCAAACAACTCTTGTCAATTACATCTCATGTTATTCCCTAATCAAACTTTAGCCTCTTGAATAATTGAGTCTCGGCTGTAGCACGACAAACTCAATATTCTAAGTCAAGTCTAACCCAACATTCCGTACAGTTGAATCAGTCCCCAAAGGCCCACGGCTGTAGCACGTACCGACCTTTAGATTCTTATTCAATGTACACATCTCTATGTAATAGACAAGTATTTCTTATTTTGAAATCAAAGCCCTCGGCTGTAGCACGAACCGACAATGATTCAAAAATAAGAACTACTTTTCTATCATGTTGGAAGGCTATGACCGACACAAGCCCGTTGTGTCATTGGCCAATTACTACTTGATATTATTTAATTTTAGAGGGATTATATTACGTTACAATCATAATCATATTATAAAGAAATTCTTCCTTTTAAATTAAATATTTCAAATCAATAATCAATAATCAATAATCAGATGATTCCCAGATCGGGTGGAGCATTGTCAAGAGGCGTCACTTAATAACCCTTTCTTACAGATAAAAATCTGTTGTTGACAGAATCATCCTTTCTCTCATATCGAAAATTCATATTCAATTACGTGTTTCATAAACACAAGAATCTCATGATTGTATTCATAATATTATTATTAAGATTATGAAACAATTTCACTATACTAGGTTGTCTAACAAACGCCTTATGTTCATTTAAGTTCACCTAAATCTATCATCGCATGATAAACTAAGCATATATCACATATATCAACATGAATAAACATCAAGGTAGGCATGTTACATCATCTATCACATTAGAACAAGAAATATACATCTCTATGTATCACAAGAAGCATTTAAAATCAATTCAAACGATCAAAAACAGCTTTAAAACACTTCATGGAATATAAACAGTTCAAAACTTTTATATAAACTAAAATTGATCATTGAAAGAAGAGAAATAGGCAATACGTTTTGACCTAAAATGGGCGACCGACTAACGAAAAGATCATTATTTCGACATCGTTGGTAGTTCAATTTAGACCATAATACTGCCTTCAACAACCCAACGACTCCCTCATTTGTAGGCCGTCTTAAAATCATAGAACAGACACAAAACACCCATTTTCAGGTCAAAACCTATTATCCATTAGATCCGTCTCGGAAAAACGAATCCAACGGTATATTGCACGCCCAAAACGGAGTTACGAAACTCCCAGAAAATCAATTTTAAAATCAACAGACGGGCTGTAACGCATTACAGGAACGCGTTACAAGCCCTGTAACGCATTCCGGTGATGCGTTACACCCCTTTTAAGCCATTAAAGGGTGTAACGCATTCCGTGAATGCGCCACAGGTGTGTAACGCATTCCCGGAATGCGTTACACCCCTATTTTTTTTTCTTTCAGCAGCCGCCGCTTTTTCTTCTCGGAAAACGAGCCGCCTGACATTCTCTGTCCTTCTCCGTGCAGCATCAACAGCAGACAACACACAGATGACTTACAGATGTACATATATATATATACTTACAAATAATATATATATATATATATATATGATTTATTTAATTACGAATTTAATTGGAAGAACTTCAAAAATTCATAATAAAAAATCTATACATCATAAAATTATGAAAAAAATACCCAGACGATCTACAACACTTGTAGAACCCAGATCAAAATTCAAAATTATTCTGAGAAATGATTTCTCATCAGACAAAATTAATCCATAAAATAACTTGTAAAAATCATAATTAATTCATACGAGCACATAAAATTCTGAAATTTTTACCACAGATCTATATGCATACAACCTATGCTCTAATACCATTGTTGGATTTTTAACGCAGCGGGGTCATGACAAAATACTTTTACACATACAAAATCCAAATAAAAGCATATAAATCGTGAATAAAAATTCGAGGGATCGAATCTAACCTTTAAAATAATTCGGAGACAACGATCAGAGATCCTTAGCAGTTGCTCCTCAAGTGTGAAGCACTCCACCGGTATCCACCAAGAAAACGATGTTAAGGAGGAGGAAGGAGGTGGAGAGAATTGGGTTTTCCAAACTTTTTGGGTTTTCGGGTTCGATGTGGGTTAGAATAAAATAGGGTCTATAATAGTGTATTTATAGGCAAAATTTTCAGCTGAAATTTTCCCATAAATAATATTATTATTATCCCATTTATTATTCTCATTAATAATTAAAACACCTTTTAATTATTAATCCTTTTTCTAAACACTTTAGAAATAATTCTCTCTCTTGATTTAATTTCCAAAAATTAAATCCTTAATTAATAATATTAAGAACTTTTCTTAATTAATTTATAATCAATTAAATCTCATTTAATCAATTATTAAATTTGCTAATTAATTATTTATTTCATAAATAAATAATTATTAGCCATTATTAATTAATTCCTCCACCATTAAATCATTCTCTTTTTATGGTGTGACCCTGTAAGTTCAATATTAAGCTGGTAGTAGAAATAAATAATAATAAAACTATTTTATCATTATTTATATAAATTTTCTAATTTATTAAATATGATTAATTAATTAATCACATTTATTCTACATCGTGAGGGATACTTCTCAGCATATCGCGACTATCCGGATAATATGAATTCACTGCTTAGAATACCAAGAACCTATTCAGTGAATAGTTACCGTACAATAAACTCCTTCTACCCTACAATGTCCCGATTAAATACAAGGCATGGATCTCGTGTCAAGCCTATCTAATTTAATCACTTGCTTACCATTTACTATGCGTAGTTCTATGCAAATTAGAAAATCCTTTCTAATTTCATTCACTCTGGCCAGAGATTCCTGAACTAGCATAAGTGGATCAGCCTTGAACATTCGCTTCCTTCACTGGAAGGGGTAGATCCTTTATTGATCATACACTATCTTCGTGTACAAATTCCTATACCCAGAAGAGCCCTAACAATTGTCCCTGGAGACTAAGAACTAAACCAAAGCATAGTTCAGTGTACACAAGATGACTATAATGACCTCAAGTCTAAGGATACTTGTACAACTATCACTATGTAAACAACTGCTGACACGTGAGTGAACTTCATCAGTTGTTCAGCTGTGCGAGTCATGTTCAGTGAACTTATTCTATAATAAACACCTACATACTAGCTATAGTGTCACCACACAAATGTCTATGAGAACAGACATCCTTCATAATAAAGCAAACATAGTATGTACCGATGTTTGCGGATTATTAATTACCAGTTAGTAATCCTATGACCAGGAACTATTTAAGTTTAGAGTTATCATCTTTTTAGGTCTCACTATTATGATCTCATCATAATCCATAAAAAGCTTTACTCTAAACTATGGTATATCTTATTTAAACACTTAAATAGATAAAGCCCGTAATAAAAACAAAACAAGTTTTTTTATTAATATCAATGAAATCAAAACAGATTACATAAAGAGTTATTCCTAAATCCTAATTCATGATTGGACTTAGGACATATTCCTTTCACATCTCTCCTGACTGAAAGAAAGGAGAAGATGATAAAGGCCAGGCACTTATCACAAAAAAGAAAAACTGGGCAGACACTTCAGATTCTGAAGAAGAGGTGAACTATGCTTTGATGGCAAATGCTGATAGTAGTTCTGGAACTGCTGAATTGAAGGTACCTCATTCAACTTTTGCTTTTCATACTGATGATATTTCTGAGCTAAGATTATATCTTAAAATCATGTTCATTAGTTTTAGAGATCAGACTTTAGAAAATAAAAGATTAAAATCTGAAAGTCTTGCTCTTAGAAACAGAAATGACTACTTAGAAAAAGAGTAAGTTATATTTCATCAAACTCAGAAAGAAAGAGATGAGGCTTTGTATGTTAAAGATGAACTGCTAAAATTGAATAAATCTCTTAAATCTGAACTAGAAAAGGAAAAGGAGATAATCAAAACTTGGACTAACTCTGGAAGAACAACTCAGAAAATCTTAAAAAATGGAAATTGGAAAGAAGGACTAGGTTACCTAGATGATAAAGAAGAAAAGGAAACCGTGTCATCTAAACCAAACTTTACCAAGAAAGCTGAAAAGCCTAAAATTAATCCTGTCAAGTTTGTGTCAAATTCTGATAAGTCAAATTCTGAAAAGATGAAAGACTCTAAAACATAAGTCAAAGAAAAGTCAACTTCTGACAAATTAAAACAGGATAAACCTACTGTGGTAAATGTTGGCTTAATGACGAAGAAGCAACTTAAGTATAAACTGAAAAAGATTAAAAATGTGAACAAGGTAAAGGAAGCTAGGAAATAGGAATAGAAAGGAAGGTGTGAATAAAAGCAATAATTATATGTTTGTTCCTAATGCTCCTAGAAAGAAATGCTATAATTATGGAAACTCTAGCCATCTTGCTTCTTTTTGCAGGAAAAATAAAGATATAAAATCTTTACCTCCTAGATCAGGAGTTAAGAGTCATTCTGTTAGGTTTAAACCACAAAATCCTTGTTTACATTATGGTAGTTTATGGCATTCTATTTATACTTGTAAGGAATATCATAGTTTATACTATAATTATTATCAAATAAAACCTTCTTTAAAAAAAGTTAGTGTAATTCCTTCTAGTGTAAATTCTAATGCAAAGTCTAATATAAAGTCTGATAAAAAGTATGTTAGCATAAACTCTGAAACTAAATCCGCTACAAATGCTAACAAACTTAAAAAGGCCAAAGGATCCAAGTATGTCTCGGTAACATATATGAAGCCAGACTTTCAACAAATTCTGATGGTTCTGCAATCTGTCTGTTAAGCAGATCATCAATTGAAGAAAGCTAGAATTGGCACAAGGGACTCTCTCATTTAAATTTCAACAACATAACTGAGCTAGTAAAGAAAGATCTGTGAGAGGACTGCCAAAATCAGTATTTGCTCCTGATGGTCTTTGTGACTCATGTCAAAAGGCAAAATAAAGAAAATCTTCATTCAAGAGCAAAACTAAATCCTCAATTCTTGAGCCTTATCACTTACTGCATGTTGATCTATTTGGTCCAGTCAATGTCATGTCCATTGCAAAGAAGAAATATGCTATGGTTATAGTGGATGAGTTCACAAGATACACATGGGTGTATTTCTTGCACAAGAAGAATGCAACTGCATCTACTCTAATTGATCATGTCAAATAGCTGGATAAGTTAGTCAAAGATTCTGTTAAAATAATAAGAAGTGATAATGGCACTGAGTTCAAGAATTCAATCATGGAAGAGTTCTACAAAAAGCATGGAATAAAGCAGGAATTTTCTGCACCTGGAACTCCACAGCAGAATGAAGTTGTAGAAAGAAAGAACATGACTCTTATTGAAGCTGCACGAACTATGATTGATGACGCAAAGCTACCAACCTACTTTTAGGCTGAAGCTGTGCAGACTACTTATTTTACACAGAATGCTACACTCATAAACAAGCATAGAAAAACACCATATGAGATGGTGAAGAAAAAGAAGCCAAATCTGAAATACTTTCATGTATTTGGATGCAAGTGTTTTGTTCTTAAGACTCATCCTGAACAGCTGTCAAAATTTGATCTAAAAGCTGATGAATGAATTTTTGTTGGATATCCATTTTCCACAAAAGCCTTCAGAGTCTACAATTTAAGAACAAGGGTTGTCATGAAATCTATCAATGTATCTTTTGATGATAAAAAGATTACTGGACTTGAAAATTTTAATGATCATGATCAGCTGAGATTTGAAAATAAAGATGTAAATTCTGATTCTGTAAATTATGATGACCTAAATCCTGATCTTGTAAGTTCTGACGGGTTAAATTCTGATGTCACTGAAACTGTGGTAATTGCTCCAAAGGAAAATGCACCTGTTCAGGGGGAGCAAGCTATTGATCATACCACATCTCAAGACTCTCAAGAAGCATCAGAACTGGTCATTGGCTCTTCAAGTTCTGATTCAACAAGTTCTGATGAGCCAAATTATGATAATTCTGGAAACTCTAATTCTTCAATTCCTGAAGGATCCAACTCAAATTCTGGAATCTCAGAGAGCATAACTTCAGGGCGAGTATCAGAAAGAGGTGATGGAGACAGCATGGATCATGTAGGAGGATCCAGTTCTAGAGATCAACTTCCATCTGCAAGGAAGTGGACTAAATCACATAGACCTGACTTAATAATTGGAGATACTGAAGCAGGTGTCAGAACTAGAATAACAACATCAAATGAATATCTCTATCATTTATTTCTATCTCAGACTGAACCAAAGAAAGTGGTAGAAGGTCTTCAAGATGCCGATTGGGTGCAAGCAATGCAAGAAGAGTTAAATAAATTTGAAAGAAATAAAGTCTGGACCCTAGTGCTAAGACCAAACTACAGATCCATTGTTGGTACAAAATGGGTGTTCAGAAATAGAACTGACAGTGATGGTATAATTAAAAGAAACAAAGCAAGGTTGGTTGCTAAAGGTTACTCTCAATAGAAGGGTATTGACTATGATGAAACATTTGCTCCAGTTGCTAGATTGGAAGCCATAAGAATCTTTTTGGCTTATGCTGCTCACAAGAAGTTCAAACTCTTTTAAATGGATGTGAAAAGTGCTTTTCTCAATGGAGAATTGGAAGAAGAGGTATATGTTGAACAACCTCCAGGCTTTATAGATCCAAAATTTCCAAATCATATCTACAGGCTTGACAAAGCACTTTATGGCCTAAAACAAGCTCCTAGAGCATGGTATGAGACTCAGACACAATTCTGTCTGGAAAGTGGATTTCACAGAGGCACAATTGACAAGACTTTATTCTACCTCAACCATGGAAATGACTTACTTTTGGTACAGATATATGTTGATGATATCATCTTTGGCTCTACAAATATAAAACTTTGTGAAAGATTTTCCAAATTTATGCAGTCAAGATATCAAATGAGTATGATGGGAGAACTTAGCTATTTTCTAGGAGTTTAAGTCAAGCAAACTGAAAAAGGTACTTTCATAAATCAATCCAAGTACACCAGAAATTTACTCAAGAAGTTTGGAATGCAAGACAGTTCTACTGTATCAACTCCCATGACCACTGCCACCAAGTTAGATAAAGATACTGGAGCATCGGTAGATATTACTAACTACAGAGGTATGATTGGCTCTTTACTTTATTTAACTGCAAGTAGACCCGATATCATGTATGCTACCTGTCTTTGTGCAAGATTTCATGCTGATCCAAGATTTCTACATCAACTACATAGGCAGAATATATTGCTGTAGGAAGCTGTTGTGCACAGATTCTTTGGATGAAGAATCTGCTACTGGACTATGGGTTAGAATTTTCTAAAATACCTATTTACTGTGATAATCAAATTGTTATTGCTATGACAGGAAATCCAGTTCAACACTTAATGACGAAGCACATCAGCATTAGGTACCATTTCATAAGGGAACATGTGATGAAAGGTACAGTGGAATTGCATTTTGTTCCAACAGATCAACAACTAGCAGATAGCTTCACAAAACCACTATGTGAAGCTACTTTTACAAGACTGGTAAATGAACTTGAAATGGTTTCAGGTTCTTTCTCAAAATATGTTTAGTTTTTGTTCTCATACATCAGACTTTATTATCAGTGTTTACAGATTTTCTTATCTCAATGTAATCTGTGCTTAAATTGTAACATATTAAACACTGCTTATTATCTGATGTGATTCTATAAACTTTGAAAGTGTTTTGAATGTTCTGTGATTATTCAATCCAATGAGGATTATCTTGTTAGATGCTGACTTAGTAGTCTTTAACAAACTATGAATCCCATATTTGAATTAGTTATTTATGTGAAAATCAATAACACAAGCAAATTCTGATTTTGATCTTAGTCAAATTTACTTTGTGTATCTTATTACTAAGTCACAAACTAGATTATTGCTTCTTACTAGTCAAATTCTGATGTCAGTAAATCTTAAGGATGAACTACATGCTTGATAAGCCTCACTTATCTGAAGAAAACAAAAGAAAAGAAAAATTGAAATCAGGTACTCCTTTGAGATCTAGAGTAAATATGTGAAAGGGAAGATGCAAGTGCATTGCTGGTATTAAGTAATATGCATTAGAAAAGCAAATTAATTTTCCTTGGTGACTTTTCACATTCTCTGATTACTGGAGAAATACTCTGATAACAGCATAAATTCTGATGGCAGTTGTAACTCATTTACACTGAGAAGCCACTGTCTAAAGAATTTCAGAAGATGCATAAAATGAGCACAAACAGTGAGGTGGATTCTTGCATAACTTTATTCCATAGTAGACTTCATAATTCAAGACATATTTTAAGCACTTTTCTTAGTTATGCCTTATTTCTAAGATATACTGAAGTTTACCAGACTTTAATCTTTATCTGGTCATTTGCACATGCACATACTATCACTCCATATGAATGATGAAAAATACTGTGGTGATTAAGTTGTTTCTAACAAACAGTTAAGTATTATTTGCATAAATTCTGAGGACAAGTTCTGATGAAAGTTCTGATGATTAAACTTTGAAGAAACCAGTCAGTATTTGTGTGAAGAAACACGGAAACAGTCATTCATTTTTTTGAGTACAGGAGCCATGTTCTGATGATCATTAAATTCTGATAATAGTCAAGTTCTGATGCAAATCCTGATGCTTAAGTGGCATTATTTATTTACTTGACTTATTTGTAGTTTTTATTATAACGGTCATATTTATCAGAAAATAATTAAGTGAGATAAAAATAGTGATAATCATTTGGTTAATGGGTTGCGTGTTTGTTTTGGTAACCGCATGTGAGCAATGATTACTGCACGTTTACCGTGCCCACTAATAATGTATTGACTGTTTACATGCTGCCAGGTGTCACATGTTTGTTTTACTTCCAAAAAGAGCCGTTGAGTGGGAAGAGTATAAATATTAGAGATAAAAGATTATACAAATATTTTACCTTATCTCTTACTTTAATCTCTTATATCTTTTACTCTCTCTCTCTTTTTCTCTCTATTTTCTGACGGACTTTCTTACAAGCATTTTATCAAACACCTTGCAAACAAACGATTTTAACTTGATTTCTCACATAAATGGCACCTAAAGATCTTATCTATGATGGAGCCAAGTTTGTCCCCGACAACTACATGGCTATTCTCAATAAGGACGAGGCTCCTTCAGAACTTCACTTCATTCAAGATTTTCTCGCTCGAAGTGAAATTGGGTATGCTCTGACCCAACCACAGCTTCTCCCAGGCAAACAAATTCTGGAGTTCTGGAGGTCTGGGATATATGATGATGGTGGTGAAAATGGGTCCCAAGCATTATTTTTACAACAGGGGTATATGATGATGGTGGTGTGCCCTTCTTAATCAAACTCATTTTGATTATGCTACTTCTATTTTGGGTTTTATAGGTGATAGGATGAAAGAAGATAGCAACATAATATATTTTGCTAGATTCTGTTAGCTTATATATAATTTTTGTTGTTCTGATGCACCTCAGAACTTTAGTGAGACAATTGAACCCTTTAAACTTCACAAAAGGGCTTTCACAGACTTATTATATGCTGATAATAAGAAGAATGTACTAAGACCCCTCCAAATTCCTCAATCTATAAAACAGATCTTAGTAAATTCTGATACAGTACCATATATCCTGATGTAGCACCAGCACAACCTCCACCTAAACAACCTACCAATACTCAACCAGCTCAAACCTCTCAACCACAACCATCAACACCTATTATCAGAACCTCACCTCTCAAATTCAAAACCTCCGGTACTTCTGAAAAAATGCCAGTTGTAAAATCTGACAAATCCTCTAGGCCTAAAAGGACTATCTCAGTGCCTAAATCTCCACCAAGGAGAAGAAGAAGGATTATTCTGAGGGATGAATCTGATGAGGATAATCAAGTCCAGGTTCCTGCATCAGAACCTGTGACAAAAGAAGCTGAAAAGGTAATTTTTCAGAAGGAGGTAGAAGTTGAAGAGGTAACTCCTCAGAAACAGAATGAAGCTGAGGGTTCTGGGATTTTGAAAAGAAAAAGACTTTCAAGTTCTGATGCTGTTCAAGCAACACCTTCACAACTAAAGTACAGATCAAGGAAGGCTAGAGCAGGTGTGAAAATTACACAATCTCAATATGAAGTTGCTGAGGAAGGGGATCAGGAATCTTTGATCTCATCAGAACCTATTGTAATTGAAGCCCTTCCAGCACCTTAAGACACTGTTCAAGACACAGTGATCACACCTCCTATCTCTCCACTCAAAGAAACTGCTATAGTTGTAGATTCATGATTAAGTCCTGAAATTGACATTCACAGGTTGAATATTCCAACTGTCTTGTTTCTGGAAGCACCACCAGCACAAGTGTCAACTCCACCTGTTTCTCCATTAAATGATGAAATTCCTAATACTCCAATTCTGGATTTGGAACCTGAAACAGATAAAGTTGTTCCAAAATCTCCTTCAGTTACACACACTCTGGTGTTATCAGAAGATGATGAGATTTCTTCATGTTATGGAGACAGTGCTCCAGCAAGTGCTCCAGTTAATGCTCCAATTCTCGGGAAGGAGGCACTGCTTAAGTTTATTGAAGAAGATTCTCCTGTTCCATGGGAGGAAACTTTTGGAGGAGTTGAATGGACAAGGAAGTGGAATGAACCTGACTTCATTCCCAGCTCACATGTTCTGTCAGAACATGTTGAAAAAGCTGATGAGTTGCTGACAAATTCTGATTTCAAGCACCAACTTAAAGTCATTGCTTTCAGTACTAAAGCACTTCAAGTTCTACACTTCAAGACTCATGAAAAGGTTGATAAAATTCTGGAAGCATCTGATAAGCTAGACCTGATGCTCAAGCTAGACAAGAATTGGTTTATCAGACCAATTCATGACAAAGTGGAAGCTATTGAGCGTGTTCAAGAAAAGCAGCAGGTCCAACTGGATGAGGTCTTGCAGAATCAAGCTTCTCAACAGACACATCTCAATGAAATCCAATCTTCGGTGGAACTCCTTCTTTCACTACTCCTGCCAGATGATGCCAAAAAAGGGGAGAAGGTAGTTAAGTCCAAATGCTCAATTAGCAAATCACTGAAGAAAAAAGATGATTCTGAAGATGACCAGGAAACCCTAGCAAGGGCAAAGGTCAAGGTCAAGGCAAGCAAAACAACAAAGTTTCTTCAGGGAAACTAATTTCTGATTCTAGCAAATCTTCTACACAGAAGAATTCAAATTATGAAGCTGTGAATGCTCAAACTCTGATATCAAGTTCTGATATTTTGATTCAATCTAGAAGTCAAGACTTTCAGAAGTTTTTACAAACTCTGAAGCTTAAGGGAAGGGAGACTACTTTCTACTATAAGGATCCCAAGATTCAGACTCTTGATGAATAAATTGCTAAAAGATTGTTTCTCAAGGATAATCCTGGAATGGATTTAGAGACTCTAAAGGAGGAAGAAGCTAGATTTGCAGTTGAGAAGACAAATCCTAAGTCTAAAGCTTCTAATGCAAAGAAACCTCCGAGTCCTAAGGAGAAAGGTATAGTGATAAAAGAAAGATCTGCCACATAGATTCCTACATCAAGGACTAGATCTCAAACTACTACTGATCCCAAAGATAATGGAAAAGGAAAAGTTGGGGAGACAGTCAAGAAGTAGGAAATGAAAATTTCTCAAATACTGATGGATCATGTGTGCAAGATGGTTCAGGTTTTTGATGATGCTGCTCCTGAAGATGAAACTGTTGAAACTCTGAAAAGAAGAAAGGTGACAGAAGAATCTATGACAACCTCTGACATAACTCAAGTTGTTCAGAGTGAAGAAAGTTCAAAACAGCAAGCTACAGAAGAATCTGCAAATCCTGAACAAATCATCAAGACATCAACCTCTGACAGAGCTCAAGTTGATTTGAACAAGATGACAGTTACTGATAAGAAGAAACTCCTATGGAAAAATGTTACATCATCAGATCCTAAGAAAAATCAACTGTTATCTGATTTCTTGACTGTTGGATTGAATGCCAGAGAAGCAAGAGACAGATCTGGGTTAGGATCAAGTGAAGCCAAGATCAAAACAGGAATTGAAGTAACTATCAAAGATCCATTTTTATTAACTGACAAACCACTTGAGGAAGTTACACAGAAACACCTTGACAAGGTTATATCTGTTCAAGTGGTACTGGATGCTCATGATAAAAGTAATGTCAAAAAAAGCTGATTCTGTTTCTTAAAGATGGAAGAACATACAGAATGTCAGAATCAGATGTGCTGGATAAATCTCTGAAAGAACTTCAATTCTTTCATTATCTTTTGGAGATAAAGTCTGAGATTACCAGAAGATCGTCAAATTTCATAATGAAGACCATTAGGGATAAAGCCAGAATCTCTAGATTAAGGGTTGCAAAATTTATTCCAAAGATAGTTGAAGATGATGGAAGTGAAATTCCAATGATAGAAGTTATTCTGAAAGAGAAATGCATGTGCTACAATGAAGACTCTTCTCATCCAAGAATAATCAGACTTGGTGATGGTTTGGAAAGAAAACATATTTCAGCACTTAGGACTGCCATCTATCAGATTGGAAGTCAAGATGAAGAAATGAAGCAATTCAAGGCTACATTAGCTCAAGTACTAAGAAATGCAGAAGAGAAGCTGATATCAAACTTTGTCAAGAATCATTTTGGATTCAGATTGATTTATTAAGATTGTTAAAAGCTGCAAGGACTGTAAGTTGTAGTTAGTTGTCTAAATAAACTCTCATTGCATTTGTACTTAAATATTTTTGACATCATCAAATTTATTAACTTGTATATTTTTCATAATTTACAAGTTGGGGGAGATTGTTAGATATATTTGTGATGTCATGTCTAATCTGATTTGTTTAGTTTCAGAACTTAATATCAGGACTTATCAGGACTTACTGGAAATAAGGATTTACTGAAGATAGGAAGACATCAGAACTTAAGTTATCAAAACTTGTGATATTAGAACTTAAGGAAGATATGCTTCATGAGTAAAGTGCGGCTGATTTCTAGGAGAGGATCCGGACTAAAATAAAGGAAGATATGCTTTAGAAGTTGGATGACTAGAAGACTTGTAGAAGATAATATTTCATTGATATATTTTAGGAAGAGATATATTTCATATCAATTAGAAGATATCTTGTAACTGTGTACTATATAAACACAACTTAGGGTTTACACTATAAGTGTTATCATTCACGAGAAAGATTATTGATTGTAACCCTAGCAGCTCTTAGTGATATTGTTCATCACTGAGAGAGTAGTTTAACCTACTTTGTAACAGAGCTTATTATATTGAATAAACTTGATTACTGTTACATACTTGTGTTCTAAATCGACTTGATTATATAAACACTATATTCAACCCCCTTCTATAGTGTTGTGTGACCTAACAGATATTGCTTATCCGTTGAGTAGATATTACTCATCTGTCGAGTAGATGTATAGCTTATCCATCGAGTAGATGTTATTCAATCATTGAGTGGATATATAGCTCATCCGTCGAGTATATATTGCTTATCCGTCGGTACTCTCTGGAGTTTGAATAACTTCTCGATAAGTCATTCTAGAGTTCTCGAATGACTTCTCTATAACATTAAATCCGTGACTTGTAGAGATCTTGACTTGGAACATTTTTCTCCAAACAGATTTATTCAATTCCAAGCTTCTTTAAAATTCTTCTGAGGCATGATCTTCTTGATCTCCTTCCAGATGGAATCCTTAGGCTTGATACTGTTTTAGGAAAAAGACTCAAGTCTGCTCCTTTACATTTTTACAGACTTTAAGTGTTACAAGTACAAAATACAAATTTAGATAACAATGCAACTTACTTAGGGTTGACCCCAAGCTTAACTGATTACTGAAAATAACTATTTATTAATCTTCCACTCAGATCATATATGCTAATGACATTGTTAGCTCAAGTAATCTTTGACATCAACTATTATATATTATAATCTCCCCCAATTTGTTCATTATGAAATTATGCACATGTTCTGATTGATGATGTCAAAACTTTATCTAAATGCAGAACCCAATTTGATCTTCTTTTGTGAGTTGCATTTAGATTTATTCTTCCTTCTCCCCCTATCAAGAAAATAATATTATTATCCGGCAACATCCATTAGTTGTTTTGGCATTTAGATATATTCTCCCCCTTTTTGACATTATCTTCATGAAGAAAGATCCAGCTAGATGCACATTGTTCAAGCTTTTGTCAATGTTCATGTAGAACACTATCAGCAGCTTCAAGTTTTAGTGAAGTCTGTAGTGATGAGTTTACCAAGTAGATTAGAATAGGAAAATCCTAAGCTCTCTGTTCTTGAATAAGTAGTCTCACTACTTTTCACTGCACTAGTCTCATGACTTTTAAAAGTCAGAGTTACCTCACAAGGATTGCTAAATCCAGACACTCATTCGAACTCTCCTTTTGCCAAGAAGGATCCTGCCTCTCTTATTTTCTGTTTTTCTCTCAATCTTTTCTTTCATTCTCACATGAAAGGCTCAATTGTTGTTTGTCCTACAGAAATAAGAGGTGGCTGGGAAGAGTTAATCTGTAATCATATGATTTGGGGAAGACCATATAGGGCTAATCATACTCATTTACCAGAAAAATGAGTGCATAAGCATCTATGACTGGGGTCACAGTTTGACTCACAGATTGCTCTGTGGTTATGATAATGTGTTGTCCTCCACTTGTAGTGGGAACCTCCAATTGAATTGGAGGGGATTTGACTGGGTTACTGCCATGTGCACCAGCCTCAAACCCTTGTGTGTCTTGAAACACACTGGCACTTGAATGTGCTGAGCTTGCCTTTCTTATGACATTGTCATAGGCAATTATTCTTCTAGCTTTGACTACTAAGGTAGCTTCTGCTAGAGTTATGAGGGGAGTTGTTCCTTCTTGTGGAACCTCCAATTGAATTGGAGAGGATTTAGATAGCTCCCCCTCAGGAGTACTACCCTCAAACCTATCAATCCGTTAAGACTGTTTTACACATGAAGGTGCATTACTGATATTCTTGAAAAGCTGGTAAGTTTCCATGTTTGTGATACCAGTTCCTTTTTCTCAAACAACAAAACAACTGAAGAACATTTTGGGGATTTTGTCCTTTTGTAAAACAGGTTCCTTTTGAGAGTTACCTGAGTGGGATTGTATTTGAGTTTGTGTTTGTGTTGCTGTGCCTAGGTAAACTACAGTTTGGTTTTGAAATGTTTTAGTTGCAGTTTTAGCACTAATACCTGTGAATTGATTATTTGAATTCCCTGTTGATGTCTTGTATTAGACCTGTAATGCATTGAACAAATGTATCTTTTTGGAGTTTCATTAGACAAATACATTGTAAGATATTTTAGTTGCAAGCATTATTGCAGAGAAGACAAAATTCAGTATAGATATAAGCACATAGTAATTATTGCACAAACAAGAGATTGCAAGACAAGAATCAGAACTTTCATTAAAAATGGAAACACAGTACATTAAGACATAGATTTAACAAGTAAATCCTAATCCTAACTACTATAGTTCGGGCTTCTTCTTCTCTGCCGCCAACCTCCTTGCCCTGCGCTCGTACATTCGGGATATGGAGTTTGCAAGAGAAATGATTCTCTCCTACAGCTCCAGAGCAGCAAGTCGTTGCTGCTCAGCCACCCTGGCTCGTCTCTCCTGCTCGAGAGAGACTTCCATCTCAAAGAAAAGAATACCAAGTTGATCATCCCATGAGAGTTCATCAAAGATCTCTCGTGGAAGATCAAAAAGGCTGCATACGAACCCCTTGATGCGGATTTGAAGTCCAAAAAGGTCATAATAGACCTTATTGTCAGTCAAGTTCCGAGCTGAAAGATAAACACCGTGGTTGAGTGTGTGAAAAATGGGGGCAGCCATTGGAGCGAAAATAACAATAGGTGAGTTTTGAGGCTAAAATAGTTTGTTAGAAAGAGAGTGGTGATGAATGATAAAGAGGGAGGCGTTTTTAATATATAAAGGAAGTAAAGATAGAAACCAATAGACTCTTGAGTTGCCCGGATAATGCGAATAATAAATACATACGCATATTTGACAGTTAGAAATGACTAATTACTATTCCCCATGCAAGTACTCAAGAATATTAGTTTACTTTAGAGAGTGACTATTCCCCATGCAAATAAGCACGTACTCCCTACACAAAAAGTAACTCCTCCTATCAGCATTCAGTCAAATAAATTAACCACTATCAGCATACTCAAAACAACACAAATAATGTACTAGTCTACTAACATTGGACTAACCTATTTCCACGTAAATAAGAAATCATATAAGCATGTAGATGTGTCAATAAGTCGGAGAAATTAGAGACAAAGTATGTCAAAAGTTTTTTTCTGAACATAATTTATGAATTAAATTTGTTCAGTTTTTCATACTTTTTGCTTCTTTTGATCTGTTATTTATTAAGTTCATATACTGAGGATATGAAGTAATAAATATTCAGTTTACTTAGAATTTTGAAAAATTCCAAGTTCAAATTAATCGAGAAGTCTGGGTATTTATAGTGAAAGTAGATGACTTGTCGAGAACTCAAAAATAGACATTTGGAGTTGTCTATCGAGAAGTCATTTAAAAAAGTGAAGTACATGTCGAGAAGTCATTTAAAATTACTCTTATAGAGAACTCAAACTTGACTTATCGAAATGTCAAATAAATACACAGTTTATCCAAAAAGTGGACTGAATTAATTCTAACTTTTATTTGAATAAATTCGAAATAAAATTAGAATAAATTTTCCAAAAGTAATTTACCAAAATAATTTATCAGTTTAAATTATTTCAGTTCTGAGTTATTGATAAGTCAAGAATTGTACTTGTAGAGAACTCTGTGAATGAACATTATTAGAGAACTCTACACGGACTTGTCGATAAGTCATTTTAAACCTATCGAGAAGTCAGTGAGTTGACTTATCAAGGACTCACTCAAGAAGTCCTAAAATGACTTGTGATAAGTGGCATTTTATACCACTTAGAACGTCTTAAAATGGCTTAAATTGGTATATTGAAATCAAGTATTTTGTGTATTTGATGCGTTTTTCTAGTGTTTATGCATTTCAGGGTATTAGTTGCATTTCAGAGGAGGAATCATCAAGAATAAGCCTTGGCATGTGTTCACCATTGCGAGAGGAAAAGAACGGGCAGATTACGGCGAAGAAACGGAGCAAACCTGGAATTTTTCCAGTAGGGTCCTGCGCGCCCGCGCAGCAATGCTGAGCGGCCGCGCAGCAGCCTTGCGCGCCCGCGCAGAAATGCTGAGCGGCCGTGCAGGGTCGGGGGAAAAAAGCTGAATTATTTTAGATTTCTACTTCTGTTTGGCTTCCAACTTCTATGTAATCTGAGTTTTATGGGACTATTATATAAGTAGATTTGAGACGTTTTCATAGGGGATATATAAAGGAGATTATGTTTTAGATTGTGTTTGGCGCAAGAAGCGAAGGAGAAAAGGAAGAAGACCGATTTAGCACACTGCAACGAAGAGGAAGCATATTTTCTTGTGATTCTTGTTTCGTTGTAACGTTGGATGCTAGTTTTCTTGCTTTGACTTATTTACTCTTGTGACGTACTCTGTTTTAATATAATTAGTTTAGTTATTATCTTCTTGTGTTGTTTATCATGATTTCATATGAACCCATGATGGCGATAAGTTCTATTATGGGCTAATCGTGATCATGGGGTTGCAACGGATTTATTATGGAATTCTTTAGTTAATTGTTTAATACTTTAGTATGTGATGATTGCATGATATCTAGTATTGGTTTTGCGTATTCGTCTTATGTGCGTCGCGAACATATAAGATAGGGTGTTAATCTCTTGTGAAGCGACGGTGGATCTTGAGATTTAGAACTTGCCATGCTAGCATAGGTTCATGTACGTTGTGCATGATTAGTGGGTAACTCTAACAGTTTTATTTGCCCTATGTAATCAAAAGGGATAACTTGTGCTTAAATCGTTGTGTTGTCAATTTCTGTAGACATATAGGAACTCAACATGATTGATGACTATTCAACTTCTATCTTAATTGTGGATGCTTGGTAGAATGGTATTAGTACAATGAAAGTTGGCTTTTATCAGTTTCGTGTTATTCGATTAATATCATCACTGTCACATGCTAAAGGTAATAACAATGGCTATAGAAGGAAGTAATAATGAAGTTGTGATCTCATGAGTGTTTTATTATTGATAAATTGAAGTGTTAGTTAAGTGGTTAATTAAGTAGTTAATTATAATTAATATTTAATCAACAATTTTAAGTGTTATCTTAACATTGAGAAGTAATCATACATTGGTGAGTGAGTTTAATTAGACAATAACTTAGTCTGAGTCTCTGAGGGAACGAACTAGAAAGTATTCTATATTACTTGCGAACGCGTATACTTGCGTGAATATTAGTGCGTGATTTCGCCCTAACAAGTTTTTGGCACCGCTGCCGGGGACTCGGCGTATTTGTTTAGTTTATGTACTTACCATCATTGGTCATTAGGACTCAGTGATTAGGACGTAGTAGTTAATTACTCTTTTCGGTTGTGTTTCAGGTACTTTAGCAAGCGTTTATGCAAACTCGTTCTCGTGCTCGCAAGAGGACCTTAGATACAGCTGAGGAGAAAGACGAAGTTCTTGATACTCCGGAGAAGTTAGATTTTGAGGATTCGGATTCAGGAACTGAGCAGAAAGAACCAGTAAACATGAGAGATCGTATTGTTCAAGCTGATCCAGCTCTTATGGATTTTTCTCGGCCTAAAATTGATGACATTCAGTCAAGCATCCTTCATCCGGCTATTCAAGCTAACACCTTTGAAATCAAGCCGGGCACTATTCAGATGGTGCAGAATTCTATTTCTTTTGGAGGAGCGGCAACTGAAGACCCCAACATGCACATAAGGAATTTTGTCGAGATCTGCAGCACTTTTAAGTATAATGGCGTGACTGATGAGGCTATCAAGTTGAGGCTTTTCTCATTCTCACTGAGGGATAAAGCTAAAGACTGGTTACATTCTGAACCAGCTGGGTCAATCACTACGTGGCAAGATCTTGCGTAAAAGTTTCTGGTGAAGTTTTATCCAATGGCAAAGACTACTGCTATGAGGAGTGCTCTTACTCAGTTCGCGCAACAAACTATAGAATCTATGTGCGAGGCTTGGGAACGCTACAAGGAAATGTTGAGAAAATGTCCACATCATGGAATGCCGGATTGGATGGTAATCAGTGGTTTTTATAATGGTTTGGGGGCCCAATCTCGGCCCATGCTCGATGCAGCAGCTGGAGGCGCCTTATGGGCTAAAAGCTATACTGAGGCGTATAATCTTATCGAGACGATGGCTGCAAACGAGCATCAAAACCCAACTCAGAGGATGACGTCAGGCAAGGTAGTAGGTATTCTGGAAGTTGATGCAGCCACCGCTATTGCAGCCCAGCTCCAAGCGCTATCAATGAAGGTTGATTCTTTGGCTACGTATGGAGTTAATCAAATAGCTATGGTTTGTGAGCTTTGTGCAGGTTCTCATGCTACGGATCAGTGTTCTCTTGTCAACGAATCTGTTCAGTATGTGAATAATTATCAGCGACAACAGCAGCCTGTGCCAGCGACCTATCATCCTAACAACAGAAATCATCCAAATTTCAGCTGGGGGAATAATCAGAATGCTATTCAGCCAACATATCAGCAAGGAGTAAGTAAACAGTTTAACCCACCTGGATTCCAGCAACCACAGCAGTATGCTACAAGGCAATCATATCCTCAACAGGGAAGTGCAGCTGCACCTACTAGTGCTGATTTTGAGGAACTTAAGATGTTGTGCAAGAGTCAGGCGTTTCTATCAAGACCTTGGAAAATCAAATCGGTCAATTAGCCAATGCAGTGCTCAATCGTCAACCTGGCACTCTTCCCAGTGACACGGAAGTACCAGGCAGGAAGGAAGCTAAAGAGCAAGTCAAGGCTATTACCTTAAGGTCTGGAAAAGTAGTTGATGCTGAAAAGGCAAAAGAAGTCGAAGCTGAAGTTAGAGATGAAGAATCTAAGCAAAAGGAGAAAGTGGCGGAACCAAAGAAGACTACTGTTAAACACACTCTGCCTGAGGCTAATACAGGGGAGAAACAGCTCTATCCTCCACTACCTTTTCCTAAGAGATTGCAGTAACAAAAGCTGGATAGACAGTTCGGGAAGTTTCTGGAGGTGTTCAAGAAACTTCACATCAATATACCTTTCGCTGAGGCTCTGGAACAAATACCTAGTTATGCGAAGTTTATGAAGACTATTCTTTCAAGGAAGGTGAAACTGGATGACCTTGAAACCGTTGCTCTCACGGAAGAATGCAGCGCTGTTCTGCAGCAAAAGTTACCACCAAAATTGAAAGATCCAGGAAGCTTCACCATTCCTTGCACCATTGGCAATCTAACTTTTGACAAGTGCCTTTGTGATTTGGGAGCAAGAATTAATCTGATGCCCTTGTCGATCTTTAAAAAGCTGGATCTGCCTGATCCAAAACCCACATACATGTCGCTACAATAGGCGGACCGTTCCATTACTTACCCAAGGGGCATAGTTGAGGATGTGCTCATCAAGGTGGATAAGCTCTTCTTTCCTGCTGATTTTGTTATTCTGGATTTTGAGGAAGATAAGAAGATTCCCATAATCTTGGGGAGGCCTTTCTTGGCTACTGGCCGTACCTTGATAGATGTGCAAAAAGGGGAACTTACTATGCGGGTCCAAGATCAGGATGTGACCTTCAATGTATTCAAGGCAATGAAATTCCCTACAGAAGATGAGGAGTGCTTAAAAGTGGATGTGATTGATTATGCGGTTACTTCGGAACTCGATCACATGCTAATGTCTGATGCATTGGAAAAGGCCTTAGTGGGGGAATTTGACAGCGATGATGAAGATAGCAACGAGCAATTACAATATCTGAACGCTTCTCCATGGAAGCGAAAGCTCGACATACCATTTGAATCTCTTGGTACTTCTGACCTTAAGAATGCTGAAGGGAAGCTCAAACCATCAATAGAGGAAGCACCTACCTTGGAGCTCAAACCATTACCTGAACACTTGAGGTATGCTTTTTTAGGTGATTCATCTACGTTACCTGTTATTATTTCAGCTGACCTTTCAGGTAGTGAGGAAGACAAGCTCTTAAGGATTTTGAGAGAATTCAAATCGGCTATAGGATGGACCATAGCAGACATCAAGGGGATAAGTCCTTCATATTGTATGCATAAAATTCTGTTAGAGGAAGGTAGTAAGCCAACTGTGGAACAACAACGAAGACTGAATCCCATCATGAAGGAGGTGGTGAAGAAAGAAATTCTGAAATGGCTAGATGCAGGCATCATTTATCCTATTTCTGACAGCTCGTGGGTGAGCCCCGTGCAATGTGTACCTAAGAAAGGAGGTATCACTGTGGTCGCAAATGAAAAGAATGAGCTCATCCCTACCCGAACAGTTACAGGATGGAGAGTATGCATGGATTATAGAAAATTGAACAAAGCCACAAGGAAGGATCACTTCCCTCTCCCATTCATTGATCAAATGCTTGACAGATTGGCGGGACATGAGTATTTTTGTCTTCTGGATGGTTATTCCGGGTATAATCAGATTTGTATTGCACCAGAGGATCAGGAAAAGACTACCTTCACTTGTCCATTTGGCACATTTACTTTTCGTAGAGTTTCGTTTGGGTTATGTGGCGCCCCGGCCACCTTTCAGAGATGTATGATGGCTATATTCTCTGACATGATTGGAAATAACGTCGAAGTGTTCATGGATGACTTCTAGTCTTTGGACAATCATATGATGAATGTTTGAATAATCTGCGCGCCGTACTCAAAAGATGCGTGGAAACTAATTTGGTGCTTAATTGGGAGAAATGTCATTTTATGGTGCGTGAAGGCATTATCCTTGGGCATAAGGTCTCTAGCAAAGGTCTGGAGGTGGACAAGGCCAAGGTGAGAGTCATTGAAAATCTTCCCCCACCTAATTCGGTGAAAGGAATCCGTAGTTTTCTCGGTCATGCGGGTTTTTATCGGCGATTCATCAAGGACTTTTCAAAGATATCTAAGCCGTTGTGCAATTTACTTGAGAAAGATGTGCCTTTCAAATTTGATGATGAATGTTTGGCAGCATTCGAGACTCTCAAGGAGAATTTGATCACGGCACCAGTTATTACAGCACCAGATTGGACAGAACCGTTTGAGATGATGTGTGATGCGAGTGACTATGCGGTAGGTGCAGTTCTGGGACAGCGCAAGAAAAATCTATTCCATGTGGTCTACTATGCGAGTAAGACTTTAAATGGGGCCCAATTGAACTACACCACTACTGAGAAGGAGCTTTTGGATATAGTCTTTGGCTTTGAGAAATTTCGATCTTATCTGCTTGGTACGAAAGTGACAGTATTCACTGATCATGCAGCTATTCGCTATCTGGTTTCTAAGAAGGATTCGAAGCCGAGTCTCATTCGTTGGGTGCTTTTACTTCAGGAATTTGAGTTAGAGATCAAAGATAGAAAAGGTACCGAGAATCAAGTAGCTGACCATCTCTCTAGGTTGGAGAATCCCGATTCTACTTCACAAGATAGGACGTTAATCAATGAATCTTTTTCGGATGATCAGTTGTTTGCAATTCAGGAGGAAGAACCATGGTTTGCAGATATTGTAAACTATCTTGTCAGCAATATAATGCCGTTTAATTTGACATCCGCTCAAAAGAAGAAGTTTCTGCATGAGGTGAAGTGGTATATGTGGGATGAACCATATTTGTTTAGACAGGGAGCTGATCAGATCATCAGGAGATGTATCCCGTTCTGTGAGACGGAGGGGATATTACGAGACTGCCATTCCACGGTTTATGGTGGACACTATGGAGGTGAGAAGACGGCAGCTCGTATTCTGCAAGCAGGTTTTTTCTGGCCTACTTTGTTCAAGGATGCTCATCAGTTTGTTTTAAGGTGTGATCGTTGCCAAAGAGTGGGAAATTTGTCAAGGAAGGATGAGATGCCATTAAATGTGATGCTTGAAGTCGAGGTCTTTGATGTATGGGGAATCGATTTCATGGGGCCTTTTATCTCGTCTTGCAATAATCAGTACATCTTGATGACAGTCGATTATGTCTCAAAATGGGTCGAAGTTAAAGCTTTACCGACAAATGATGCAAAGGTAGTACTAAATTTTCTTCATAAGCAAATTTTCACAAGGTTTGGAGCGCCTCGGGTAATCATAAGTGATGAAGGATCGCATTTTTGCAACCGTAAGTTCACTTCTATGATGCAGCGTTATAATGTGAATCATCGAGTAGCTACTGCCTATCATCCGCAAACAAATGGTCAAGCGGAAGTGTCTAACAGAGAGATAAAGCGCATTCTAGAGAAGGTTGTTTGTCCGTCAAGGAAGGATTGGTCTTTAAAGCTCGATGAAGCTGTTTGGGCTTACAGAACAGCATACAAAACTCCACTTGGGATGTCACCGTTTCAGTTGGTGTACGGTAAGGGATGTCATCTACCGGCGGAGCTTGAGCATAAGGCCTACTGGGCATTGAAGAAATTGAACCTGGATTTAGATGCAGCTGGTAAGAAAAGAATGCTTCAGCTTAATGAACTTGATGAATTTCGACTTCAAGCGTACGAGAATAACAAAATGTATAAGGAAAAGGTGAAGAGGTGGCACGATAGGAAGCTACATCCTAAGTTATTTGTGCCAGGGCAACAAGTTCTGTTATTCAACTCTCGGCTCCGACTTTTTCCTGGGAAATTGAAATCAAGGTGGTCTGGACCTTTTATTGTCAAAACTGTGTTTCCACATGGAGCGGTGGAAATTTTTGAGAATGATTCGGACCAAGCATTCAAGGTTAACGGTCAGCGGTTGAAGCACTACTATGGGGACATGGCAAACCGAGAGGTGGTTAGTGCCATTTTGTTGACTACTTGAGAAAGGTACGGAACGTCAAGCTAATGACAAAAAAGAAGCGCTGCGTGGGAGGCAACCCATGAATTGTTGTTACAGGAACCCTTAGAAGTTAATAACCTATCCAAAAACACAAAAAAATCAGAAAACAGGGGCTGAAAAAAAAAATTCCAGAGACCCTCTGCGCGCCCGCGCAGCTATGCTGAGCGGCCGCGCAGCTTGCTGCGCGCCCGCGCAGAAATGCTGAGCGGCCGCGCAGGGGTCGAGTTCCAGAAAATTTTTTACAGTTCAGAAAAAAAAAAAACAAAATACAAAAACCCATCACAGCCCATAAACCCACGAATTCTTTTCCCATTACCCCATGATTTTATCCCTCAACCCCACTCCTAATCTAATTTAACCTACTCCACACCCTATATATACATACACCTATCCCACATATCTCCCACAAACTTCCTACACTTAAACCCTCTCATAAACATCAAAAATCAGTTCTTACACACTTTTATTCACAAATCAATGGCACCCAAGAGAGCACGCACTATTGACAGCAGCAGCACAGTTCCTACTACTGATTCATCAAGGGGTACTGCTGCAAGGCCTCGGTTAACTAACAGAGCTGCGGAGGAGGAGTACACTAGGCTGTTGGGGAAGCCGATTCTGAAGGAGAGGGGGTTTTTACCATCAGGGAGGGATGGTGAGTTGTTTCCCATGATTGCAGAGAAGGGGTGGATAGCTTTTTGTGAGTCACCCAAAGCAGTACCAATGAGTGTTATTCGCGAGTTCTACGCGAAGGCTGAAAAGAATGGGTTTTCTGTAGTTCGTGGGCTGACGGTTGATTATCATCCTGCGGCGATTCGCCGTGTGATTGGACAGCGAGAGAGGAAGCCCGAGGAGGAGAACTGGAATGAAAAGACTGCTGAGGATTTTGACTTGGATTTGATTTGTGCGACTCTCTGTCGACCGGGCACAGTTTGGAACCGCAGTCCAGCCAATAATGAGTATCGTCACTTTTCGGCGATCGCCATGAACAGGTATGCCCGTGCATGGAATGCATTTATATGTGCTAATATTTTGCCTTCTTCACATGCACACGAGGTCACAGTTGAGAGAGCATAGTTGTTGTGGGGAATTCTGAATGAGGAATACTATGTGGACCTTGGTGAGTTTATACGAAGCTATGCCGAGCAGTAGGAGTGAACTGGCCGGCTCATGAGCAGTTGCAGTTGCCAGCAGCTCCGATAGATTCTGGCACTCTGAATGGGATGCAGGAGTGGACCGGTGGTGAGCCTGAGGAGCATGGGCTGGGTTATCGTCTTCCAGGAGGGCGTCCAGCACGAGGTGCTACTATGGCTAGGCTAGGGCGTGGTGAGGCTGGTTCTTCGAGAGCTCAGGAGGGTGCTGGGATGGGTGATGCCCAGTATAGGAGGCTTTCACGGCGGATAGATGCCATGTATGAGACGCAGAGCAGGTTTGCTCAGGAGCTCACTCTTGCGTTAGGGACTACTTTTCGAGGCCTTGGAGCTGATATCCAGTGGCCAGTTTTTGGTGAGGACTCTGCATACCCGCCGCCTGATACTCCACCCACTGAGGGTGATGATGATGATGACTCCGATTAGGTATACCCTGTGTTCCTTTCTACTACCTTCACTGGGGACAGTGAAGATTTTAAGTTTGGGGGTGGTAGTTAAGGAATATTTTGTGTGTGTCATATAGCTGCATATTCATGATAGTTAGTTCATATAGTTGCATAATTTTTGCCATATAGTTTTTTTATATAGCTTTATTTGTTTGTCATATCATATAGCTCATGCATATACCATGATCCCTTTTGCAATGATTTATCGACTGAATTGTGATATTGATGCGAGTGTAGTGATAGCATTAAAGTGATATTAAGTTGTGTAGGTTGATATGCATGCTAGAAGCACTTGTATTTTCACTAAGTCTTAGAGAATGCTTAAGGGCTAGATTGTTGTTATGATCTGATTATTTTCGAGGATAATCTATTTATTATGCTTAGAATTTGATAATAGGTTCTTAGTGGTAAAGGCATGAAAAAAAAAAATGGAGTAAAAATGGAATTTGTTGCTAGTTGTGGCTAGGCGTCAAATGGCTAGTAGCCGGCTCGCAGGTTATGCGAGTAGTCTAGGGTTGAGCAAGATGGAGCGAAACGCACTTGCTCAGAAAAGAAAAAAAAAATTTGCATAATTGATCAAGGGTGGGCTATTTGGTATTCGAGTTATTAAGTTCTTAGGGGACTTTGTGCCTAGTGACCTAAGGCTTTTAGAGTCTGGGATCCGCTAACCTAACGCTCGTTACATGGATACCATTGTATAAGTCTTTTGTGGACCTCACTCATTGCACGGTCAAATAAGCATTTGAGTTGTAAATAAAAAGTACGATTCCGTAGTAAGCTCCAGAGTTCTTGTAGTGTTGTATATCACTTTGTGCCTAGAATTTTTATTCTTTGTATAATCGTAGAATTGCCTTGAGGATAGTCTAGTCATAGTAATTGGTCTAGTTCCGAAGCATATCTGTTAAGCATTTGCACACACCACGTTTCTGGCTGTATGTCCGTTTGCATGAGTTTATTGATCTTTAGTGTCTAACTGCATTCGTTGAGACATGACAATTTGGTTGGTTAATTGTAGTAAGGGGGATCGTTGCATTTTCATATAGATTGCATTCATGCATATTTTTATTTGTTTTTGAGTCTGTGATGCTTGAGGACAAGCATCGATTTAAGTTTGGGGGTGTGATAAGTGGCATTTTATACCACTTAGAACGTCTTAAAATGGCTTAAATTGGTGTCTTGAAATCAAGTATTTTGTGTATTTGATGCATTTTTCTAGTGTTTATGCATTTCAGGGTATTAGTTGCATTTCGGAGGAGGAATCATCAAGAATAAGCCTTGGCATGTGTTCACCATTGCGAGAGGAAAAGAACGGGCAGATTACGGCGAAGAAACGGAGCAAACCTGGAATTTTTCCAGTAGGGTCCTGCGCGCCCGCGCAGCAATGCTGAGCGGCCGCGCAGCAGCCTTGCGCGCCCGCGCAGAAATGCTGAGCGGCCGCGCAGGGTCGGGGGAAAAAAGCTGAATTATTTTAGACTTCTACTTCTGTTTGGCTTCCAACTTCTATGTAATCTGAGTTTTATGGGACTATTATATAAGTAGATTTGAGACGTTTTCATAGGGGATATATGAAGGAGATTATGTTTTAGATTGTGTTTGGCGCAAGAAGCGAAGGAGATAAGGAAGAAGACCGATTTAGCACACTGCAACGAAGAGGAAGCATATTTTCTTGTGATTCTTGTTTCGTTGTAACGTTGGATGCTAGTTTTCTTGCTTTGACTTATTTACTCTTGTGACGTACTCTGTTTTAATATAATTAGTTTAGTTATTATCTTCTTGTGTTGTTTATCATGATTTCATATGAACCCATGATGGCGATAAGTTCTATTATGGGCTAATCGTGATCATGGGGTTGCAACGGATTTATTATGGAATTCTTTAGTTAATTGTTTAATACTTTAGTGTGTGATGATTGCATGATATCTAGTATTGGTTGTGCGTATTCGTCTTATGTGCGTCGCGAACATATAAGATAGGGTGTTAATCTCTTGTGAAGCGACGGTGGATCTTGAGATTTAGAACTTGCCATGCTAGCATAGGTTCATGTACGTTGTGCATGATTAGTGGGTAACTCTAACAGTTTTATTTGCCCTATGTAATCAAAAGGGATAACTTGTGCTTAAATCGTTGTGTTGTCAATTTCTGTAGACATATAGGAACTCAACATGATTGATGACTATTCAACTTCTATCTTAATTGTGGATGCTTGGTAGAATGGTATTAGTACAATGAAAGTTGGCTTTTATCAGTTTCGTGTTATTCGATTAATATCATCACTGTCACATGCTAAAGGTAATAACAATGGCTATAGAAGGAAGTAATAATGAAGTTGTGATCTCATGAGTGTTTTATTATTGATAAATTGAAGTGTTAGTTAAGTGGTTAATTAAGTAGTTAATTATAATTAATATTTAATCAACAATTTTAAGTGTTATCTTAACATTGAGAAGTAATCATACATTGGTGAGTGAGTTTAATTAGACAATAACTTAGTCTGAGTCTCTGAGGGAACGAACTAGAAAGTATTCTATATTACTTGCGAACGCGTATACTTGCGTGAATATTAGTGCGTGATTTCGCCCTAACAACTTGTCGAGAAGTCAATTTATACTTAACGAGAACTCAGTTTTCTAGATACTTTTGGTTATTGTGATTCCGCCTTGTGTTAATTTTACATATAAATGATGTAAATTAACAACTAAGCAGTTTACTCAAAATTTGAAAATTTCCAAGTTAATTGAATTTGAAAAACAAATATGCAGAGATTTCTGAAATATTTACAATTCAAATTTCATTTAATTTCCTATTCAATCAAATTAACTTTGATTTACTGGAGATTAATCTGCTGCAAAGCATTAGCTGAGTTCTTGCCTTAGGATGAAGAATTGAGCATTCCAATTTCACCTACAAGTCTAGTGAAAGTTGCTTCATCCAAAGGTTTAGTAAAAATGTCAGCTAGTTGTTTTTCTGTTGGTACAAAAATGAGCTCAATGGTACCATTAGTAGCATGTTCTCTAATGAAATGATACCTCACATCAATGTGCTTTGTCCTAGAATGATTTACTGGATTAGCTACTATAGATATAGCACTAGTATTGTCACACATGATAGGAATTTTATGTAACACTAGGCCATAATACATTCGCTGATTTCTAATCCAAAGCACTTGAGCACAACAACTCCCTGTATTCAACTTCTGCTGTAGAAGTTGATACAGATTGTTGTTTCTTGCTGTACCAAGATACAAGTCTTTGTCCAAGAAATTGACAGCTTCCACTGGTACTCTTTCTGTCAACCCTGCATCCAGCAAAATCTGCATCTGTGTATCCAACAGCTTCAAAACCAGTTCCCTTAGGATACCATAATCCCAAGTTTGGAGTTCCCTTCAAATATTTGAAAATCCTCTTTACAGCCATCAAATGTGATTCTTTTGGATTGGCTTGAAATCTTGCACATAGACATATTGCAAACATGATGTCTGATCTACTTGTTGTTAAGTAAAGCAATGATCCAATCATCCCTCTGTAGCTCGAGATATCTACACTCTTGCCCTTTTTATCCTCATCCAACTTTGTTGCAGTACACATAGGTGTAGATGCAGGTGAACAATCAACCATTCCAAACTTTTTCAAAAGATCCTTGACATATTTAGTTTGGCTGATGAAGATACCATCACTTCTTTGGCAGACTTGAAGTCCAAGGAAGTAACTCAGTTCCCCCATCATACTCATTTCGTATTCACTCTGCATAAGCTTGGAGAATCTTTGGCACAACTTCTCATTAGTAGATCCAAAGATGATATCATCCACATAGATCTGAACTAGGATCATATCTTTACCATATTTCGTGTAGAAGAGAGTCTTGTCTCTGGTTCCTCTAGTAAAACCATGCTTCAGTAAAAAATCTGACAGCGTGTCATACCAAGCTCTAGGTGCCTGCTTTAGTCCATATAGAGCCTTGAGTAAATTATATAAAAAGTTAGGAAATTTTAGATCCTCAAAGCCAGGAGGCTATTGCACATAAACTTCTTCTTCTAACCCACCATTCAGAAAGACACTTTTGACATCCATTTGATACACTTTGAAATTTGAGTGTGCAGCAAATGCTAGAAAAATTCTTATAGCTTCAAGTCTTGCAACAGGAGCAAAAGTTTCATCATAATTAATTCCTTCTTCTTGTGAGTAGTCTTTAGCAACCAACCTTCCTTTGTTTCTGCTAACTATATCATTTTCATCCATTTTGTTCCTGAACACCCATTTTGTTCCAATAATGCTTCTATTCTTTGGTGCAGGAACTAAATTCTAGACTTTGCTTCTTTCAAACTGATTCAGCTCTTCCTGCATGGCAGATATCCAGTCAGGATCCAATAGAGCTTCGTCAATTTTCTTAGGCTCTACTTGGAATAAAAAACATGCATGTAGGCACTCATTAGCAGTTGCACTTCTGGTCCTCACACCAGCAGTAGGATCACCAATAATTGCTTCTCTGGAGTGACTTTTATCCCACTTTCTTGTGTGAGTGTGTTGACTTATGCCTTCATCATTTTCTCCATTATTGGTGTGACTGGTAGATCCTTCTTCTCTTTCTCCCCCTGAGTTTGTGCCATCAACTTCAGGTGTTTGAGATGAGCTTCCATTCTCATGATTGTCATGTTCGGTAAACTCTTGATTCATCATTTGTTGTGCAATACCTTCATCTTCTTTAACAGAATCACTATTAATGTTGAGGTTTTCAAATGCAAGGGCTTCAGCTTCATTATCATCAAGGCATTCCAAGCCTGGACACTAGTCATCATCAAAGGTCATATATGTGCTTTCCATGATCTTCTTTTGATCAATCACATAGACTTTGTAGGCTGTTCTTTCCAGTGAATATCCCAGAAAAATTGTTTCAAAGACCTTTGAGTCAAATTTTCCCACATATTCAGAATTGTCTTTCAAAATGTAACACTTGCTTCCAAACACATGAAGATGATTTACAGTAGGCTTTCTCTTGGACATGATTGAGTAGGGTGACTTTCCATGTGCCTTGTTAATGAGATATATGTTCTGTGTATAACATGCAGTGTTGACAGCCTCTTCCCAGAAACTTGTTGGTAACTTGGCATTTTGCAGCATTGTTCTAGCAGCTTCAACCAATGTTCTGTTCTTTCTCTCAACTACTCCATTTTCTAGAGGTGTTCTGGAAGCTGAGAACTCTTGAACAATGCCTTTGCCTTTGCATAATCCACTTAATATAGCATTTTTGAATTCTGTTCCATTATCACTTCTCAGTCTTTTCACATAATTACAATCCTCAGCCTATTTTTTTATCTTCTTAATGTGCTCAATTATGATATGTGGAGTTTCATCTTTAGAGTTCATGAACTCTACCCAAGTGTATCTTAAGAAATCATCCACCATCACAAGTGCATATCTGTTCCTTGAAATAAATAAGACATTTACTGGGCCAAACAAGTCCATATGAATTAGTTGGAAGGGTGCACTAATAGAATTCACAGTTTTTGAGTTGTGACTAGATCTTTTCATCTTTCCTTTCTGAAAAGCTTCACAGACTTCAACTTGAGCAAACTCCAGCTTGGGCATGTCTCTCACTAACTCCTTTTTGACTAAGTTGTTAATTGCCTTGAAATTCAAGTGAGACAGCTTTTTATGCCATAGCTTGCTTTGTTCTTCTGATGCCTTGGTGTAGAAGCAGCAAATACCATCCTTATTTGTTGAGTCCAAGTATGCAATAAACAAGCTTCCTTTCCTTGCTCCTTTCAGAACAATTTCACCAGTTTTCTTGCTGATAAAGGTGCATTCTTCTTTGTTGAATAAAATTTCAAAGCCTTTGTCTGCAAATTGGCTAACACTGAGAAAATTCACCTCAAGACCAGCTACCAGTGCTACATCATCAATGACAACATTTTCAGAAACAATCTTGCCATATCCCATTGTGAATCCTTTGTTGTTGTCTTCAAAGGTCACCAATGGGCCAGCTTTCTCCTCGAACTATGATAGCAGGGCCTTATCACCTGTCATATGTCTGGAACATCCACTGTCAATGATCCATATGACTTTCTTCACTTTGCCCTGCACACAATGAGATTCAGGTGTGTTTAGTAACCCAAGCAGTGTTGGGTACTTTCTTCTTATTAACTGATTTAGCAGAAGTAGAGTGATTTGTTTCAGATAAGATAGAGTTCAATGATTGTTGTGCATTTTTGCTTTCTGATGTAGACTCAATTTGTGTTTCTCTTAAGTCTACTCTCAGTTTGTGACAACTCTTCATCACTTTCAAGTTGCAAGGGATGCAATCAAACTTATCACAGAATGAGTAGGGATCATCTAAATCTGTTTCATTATATTTGCAGGTTCCTTTAATTGGCTTACTAACACCCTTTTTACAAAGATGAGTTAGATGATTTGTAGAACTATATATTCCACACTTCTTTCCAGGAATGTCTGCAACATAGTTCAGATTGTTGCTTTTGTTTTTCCCAATTCTTCCACTTCTATTTTTCTTCTTCTTACTTGTATCTTCAATCTTGGTTTCTTTGACAGGAGTCTTGGCTCTTTGATTGTCCATGAGATTTTCTTCAGCCTTGGAAGATTGAATTGAATCTGAATTCTTCTTTTCATAATCCTCATCTGCAATATCTTGCTTGATAATCAATTCTTCTTCACTGAAATTTACCTCAGAAGTCATAAATACTGGTGACCCAACATTTTTCACCATTGCAGGAACATTTTCACTCTTTGTTGCCTTTTCTCTGTCACCAGTGTTTTTCTTCTTGCTGTTTAAGGTATTATAATCAAGACCAATGGCAATGTTTGCACATGGTTTATTTTTCTCATGGTACTGACCAACCAATTCAGATGCATTCTTGAAGGACTTCAACTTTACTTCACTTTTCTACAGTTTTTCTTTTAGCATACTCTCAATCTCATTTGCACACTTGAGCTTGTTTTTCAGATAGCCATTTTCTTGTTTCAAGGCTTCAAGCTCCACTATCAATAATTCAGCTTCTAATTTTTCACTTTCAAGCTTCTAATTTCACTTTGTTAATCTGCTAACTTCTTCATTAACAGCACCCATGCTTGTATGAATGTGAAACATTTATGTGCTCATTTTTTCAACAGTTTCCTTATATTGATTTTTATTTAAATCAGTGGAGGTAAGGGTTGGTACTTGTGATTTAGATGAGGATGATTCTCCTTGTTGCAAGGCCATTAGTGCATAGTTTCCAAGTTCTTCATCTTCATCACTTTCAGAATCATCCCAACTTTTACCTTCTGCAATATAAGCTTTACTTTGTTGTTTCTTTAGAAGAGCTTCATACTTTGCTTCAAGTTCAAGATAATCCTTATCTTTCTTTTCCTTATCGGGTTTTCTGCATTCTGTAGCAAAGTGACCTAGTCCATCACAGCTGAAGCACCTTATATTAGATCTGTCAACAGATCCAGTTTTGTAACTACTTTTGTTATCAGAATTGTACTTCCCTTTCTCTTTCCAGTTGTTGTCTTTGTTAAAAGACTGTCCTTTACTTTTGAAGTATCTTGATTTCCTTACTCTAATATTAGAGAATTTTCAAGCCTGATAAGCCATTGACTGATCTAGCTCATCTAGTTCTTCAAGAGTGTAGAACTCATCCTTTTCCAATTCTAGTATGACTTGCTCCTGTGAATCAATTTTTCTCTGCTCACTTGTTGAGATAACTGAGGTATAAGATCTGAGTTCGTCATTGGATGTTTGGCCTTCATTTACTATTAAAGCACTTGAACCATCTATAACATGTCCTTGGCCAGATCTCAATGATTGCCTTTGAATCATCTCTAGTTCATAGGTTTTGAGAATTCCATATAGAACTTCCAGAGTTATCCTGCTCAAGTCTCTCCCTTCCCTGATTGCTGAGATTTTCTGTTCCAAATGATCAGGAAGAGTAAGAAAAAACTTTAGATTCACCTCTTCAGCTTCATAGTACTTGTCATGAAGCTACAAGTCATAGACCCTTCAGTAATGCTTTCCTTGGGCTTAGTCATAAACCCTCATACCATGAAATCAGTATTCTTCTTTGATTAGATCTAACTTCCTCAGTTCCTTCACAGAGTATTTCAATTTTCTCCCATATTTGCTTAGCAGTGTCATAGTTGACAATGTTGTTGAACATCACATTGTCAAGTGACTCAATCAATATCAATTGTAAGCTGCTATCCAGGGAGACTTTCTCCTTTTCAGGGTCAGAATACTCAGATGGATCTTTAGGAGCATAACGAGCTGGTATGACCATGTCTCTATCTGTAGATTCTTCAACTCTTGCCATAGGAATTAAGGGTCCATTCTTGAGAATCTGAACATAGAGTGGATTGACCATCTTGATAAACAACATCATTTTCTGTGTATTCATTATTCCAAGATCTTGAATCTGTTTTCTTTCAGATTTTGCTCCGATACCATTTGTAAGGTAATGAATCACACACAGAGGGGGGGGGGGTGAATGTGTTTTTTCTGATTTTTGGGATTTTCTTGAAAGATAACGGTTGAACAAAGTAAATTAAATCTTGTATAGAAAAGTGTTCATGCAGAAATTAAACTTGCACAAAATAAAGAACACAATTCTTTAAAACTCACTTAATTTTTGTATTAAAAATAAGATGCTTTGCTACAAAATTTCTAAGCTCTTCAAAACTAAAGAGCTCAGTTTCTTCTTGATCTTCTTGAGAGTGTTACAAGAATTTTGATTTAAATTGTTACTTCTAACTAGAGGACCAGTGTTAACTTTATAGCTCAGTTAACTGCTGGTTTACACAGTGGATAATAAACATACTATTAGCTTTTCTAAACTGTCACTTTTCATTTCTATTTATAGAAAAGCAAATCTTCCATTTCTGGCTTAGCATATCTTTAGCATCCCGTGTTTACTTTAATCTTCCTCTATCAGTTAATCTTTGCCATTGATCTTGCACACTCTTCAAGCTACTTTTTATAGACTTGTCAATCCAGTTGTTGGATTGTTCGTTGATTGTTTATCTTGGATATTAAACTGATCTACAATTCTGTACTTTGAGACTGTACTTCGAGATCTCCAGTTTTATTCATTTGAACACTTGATATCTCGATAAGTACAAAGGCTTATCGAGATCTCTAGTACTCCATAATGAGTTTGGCTTGTAGAGGTCTTCAGCTCATTGAGATCTCTAGTCTTCATAACTTCACTTGACTTGTAGATATCTCTGAGTTCTCGAATGGATATAGACTTGTCGATAACTCTGAGTTCTCTAGTGAAGGAATGACTTGTCGATATCTTTTTGAGTTCTCAAGTAGCTTTCCTGACTTCTCTACTCCCGGTGGATATTGCTTATCCGTTGAGTAGATATTGCTCATCCGTCGAGTAGATGTATAGCTTATCCGTCGAGTAAATGTTATTCATCCATCGAGTGGATATATAGCTCATCCGTAGAGTAGATATTGCTTATCCGTCGGTACTCTTTGGAGTTTGTATGAATTCTCAATAAGTCATTCTGGAGTTCTCGAATGACTTCTCTATAACATTAAATCTGTGACTTGTAGAGATCTTGACTTAGAACATTTTTCTCCAAATAGATTTATTCAACTCCAAGCTTCTTTAAAATTCTTCTGAGGCATGATCTTCTTGATCTTCTTCCAGAAAGAATCCTTAGGCTTGATACCATTTTAGGAAAAAGACTCTAGTATGTTCCTTTGCATTTTTACAGACTTTAAGTGTTACAAGTACATAATACAAATTTAGATAGCAATACAACTTACTTAGGGTTGGCCCCAAGCTTAACTAATTACTGAAAATAACTATTCATTAATCTTCCACTCAGATCATAGATGTTAATGACATTATTAGCTCTAGTAATCTTTGACATCATCTATTATATATTACATGGATGTCAAGAGTGCTTTCCTAAATGGTGAACTAGAAGAAGAGGTTTATGTTCAACAGCCACCTGGCTTTGAAGATCCAGAATTTCCAGATTTTGTGTACAAGTTACTCAAGGCTCTATATGGACTAAAACAGGCACCTATAGCTTGGTATGATACATTGTCAGAATTCCTACTTAAACATGGTTTTACTAGAGGTACTATAGACAAGACTCTCTTCTACAAGAAATATGGTGAATATATGATCCTAGTTTAAATCTATGTGGATGACATTATCTTTGGTTCTACAAATGAGAATCTTTGTCAGAGATTTTCTAAGCTTATGCAGAGTGAATATGAAATAAGTATGATGGGGGAATTAAGCTACTTTCTTCGACTACATGTTAGTCAAAGAAGTGATGGGATCTTCATCAGCCAAACTAAGTATGTCAAAGATTTGTTGAAAAAGTTTGGTATGGTTGATTGTTCACCTGCTTCTAGACCTATGTCTACAGCAACAAAGTTGGATGAAGATAGAAAAGGCAAGAGTGTAGATATCTCAAGCTATAGAGAAATGATTTGATTATTGCTTTACTTAACTGCATGTAGACTAGACATCATGTTTTTAATATATCTATGTACAAGATTTCAAGGCAATCCAAAAGAATCACATTTGATGGTTGTAAAGAGAATTTTCAGATACTTGAAGGGGACTCCAAACATGGGATTATGGTATCCTAAGAGAGCTGGTTTTAAAGCTGTTGGCTACACAGATACAGATTTTGCTGGATGCAGGGTTGATAGAAAGAGTACTAATGGAAGCTGTCAATTTCTTGGACAAAGACTTGTATCCTGGTATAGCAAGAAATAACAATTTGTATCAACTTCTACAGCAGAGGCTAAATATATAGCTGCAGAAAGTTGTTGTGCTCAAGTGCTTTGGATTAGAAATCAACTAATGGATTATGGCCTAGTGTTAAACAAAATCCCTATCATGTGTGACAACACTAATGCTATATCTATAGTAGCTAATCTAGTTAATCATTCTAGAATAAAGCATATTGATATAAGGTACCATTTTATTAGAGAACATGCTACAAATGGTACCATTGAGCTCATTTTTGTTCCAACAGAAAAACAATTAACTGACATTTTTACTAAACCTTTGGATGAAGCAACTTTCACTAGACTTGTAGGTGAAATTGGAATGCTTAATTCTTCATCATGAGGCAAGAACTCAGCTAATGTGTTGTAATAGATTAATTTCTAGTAAATCAAAATTAATTTGATTTAATTAGAAATTAACTGAAATATGAATTATAAATATTTCAGAAAGCTCTACATATTTATTTTTCAAAAATAAAAATTGAACTTGGATTTTTTTCAAATTCTAAGTAAACTGCTTAGTTGTTAATTTACATCACTAATATGTAAAATTAACACAAGGCAGACTTAAACTGATCAAAAGTATATAGAAAACTGAGTTCTTGATAAGTCTAACTGACTTATCGACAAGTCATTTTAAGACTTCTCGAGTGAGTTCTCGATAAGTCAATTTACTGACTTCTCGAGTGACTTCTCGATAAGCATTATTATGACTTATCGATAAGTCATTGTAGAGTTCTCTAGTAGTGTAAATTTACAGAGTTCTCTACAAGTATCTTTTTAGACTTATAAATAACTTAGAACTAAAATAATTTAATTCAATAAATTATTTTGGTAAAATACTTTTGGCAAAATCGTTCTGATTTTACTTTCAATTTATTCAAATAAAAATTGGAATCAAATTCAGTCCACTCTGGACAAACTGGGTATTTATTTGACATCTCGATAAGGTTATTTTTAGTTCTCTATAAGAATAAATAAAATGACTTATCGATATGTCTTTCTTTTCTTAAAATGACTTCTCGATAGATAAATTCCAAACGTCTATTTTTGAGTTCTCGATAAGTCATTTGATTTTACTATAAATACCCAGACATCTCGATACATATACATACTTACAACTTTCGAGATCTCAAGTGACCTAGCTTTTCAATCCAAAACCAAATTCTCTTTCATTTTCACTCCTTTCTCGCTAATTTCTTTTACCCACTAAACTTCATACTCATATCAATGGCAACCAACAATATTGTACCCTTCATCCCCAAGGAGACCAACTTCCTTGCATTTCTGGATGCAAACCAAGCGCCTGAGATTTTCCAATACTTTGTCAAGTTCTTGTATGAGACCTATTTTGTAGGTGTTGTTACTGCTAATCCTGTGTTGTATTTGGATGTGTTAGGGGGCTTTTGGAATACAGCTACAACAAGGACAATTGTGCATGAGAACCAAGCTGCAACAATTATGATAAACTGCACAATCAAGGGACAACGGGTGGAGATCTCTGAAAATGATATCAATCTGGCACTGGGCATTCCTACTGACAATCCGGTGGAGGCTCCAACTCAGGATGAGCTGTATGAATTCATGGAATTCATCAATTATTCTGAGAAGATCAACTTGACCAGCATGAAGAAGAAGCATCTAAGGAGGGAATGGTCCTATCTTTTTGATTCAGTAAGGGCATTCACCTGCAGGAAGTCAAGGTTTGACAACATATCAAGTGTTGTCCATAAGTTGGTCTACTCATGGCCACCAACAAACAGATCAATGTAGGGCACTACATACTGGAGGAATTGAGCACCATGCTAACAATGACATTGGAATCAAGAGGTAAGGAAATTTTTCTACCTAGATTTATTATGTCAGCTTTAAACTATAAAGTTAATGACATGCATATGCTAGAATGAGTAAATAGGTCACTAATTGGCAACTGCAAGCAAGTATCTAAAATTCTAGTTGGATCACTTCTTACTAAGAATAAGGTTCCGGTAAGTCTTAAGTTAACACCTTTCATGATTGAAAGATTTAAACTTACCCTTATTCTATGTCATACATGAGAACTATTGCAAGTCAACTTAGTGCAATAATGGTTCCTGAGTCTGTGGAAGCACAAACACAGGCACACCCACAGGAACCTACCCATGTTGAGCATGTTCCTTCAAAACCATTAGTAACTAGAAAACCAAGCACCTCATATTCTCAAAAGGATGAGGTGAGTAAAAGGAAGAGAAAGGAGGTAACCTTAACAGTTTTAACTGAGAGTGGTGAGGAATAAACAGAAGCTGAGTCGCCCTTGGTCAAGAGAACAAAGAAGAATAAGAAATCTGAGCTGACCACTCAAACCACCTTTGTGTCCTCCCAAAAGGATGCAGTTGTAAATATGTGGATTAAACAGATTCTAGATACATCCTCTCAACAAGGTGTGTCTATTAAAAAGAGCATTCACCCCGATGCATCCTGTATAGAGTCTGCACAGCCTGCACTTGATCAAATCCAAATGTATGGTAGAAGAAATAAGGATGGCACACACAGTGAGGGCACATCTTTTGAAGCTCCCTCATCCATTCAGGGGGAGCTGCCAACACTCACTTCTGAACAACAACTTCTAGTCTCACAAATTTCTTCTCCATCTATAACACTTAAATCAAATTCTCAAGTACAAGCGAAATCAAGTGACTTGGTTTAAGAAACCTTGCTCACCACCCATACACTACAATCAGATGATGAGAGGCTAGTAGCTGGGGTAGACCTTCATGACACCATAAAAACCATGGGGGATTCATCAGTTTGTACTGAAGGCTCCATGGAGATCCTAAATGCACCTTCATGTTCAAATCAGTCTTCACAGACTGTTAGGTTTGAGGGTAGTACTCCTGAGGGGGAGCTATCTAAATCCTCTCCAATTCAATTGGAGGTTCCTCACTTGGGAACAACTCCCCTTAAAACCCTAGCAGAAATTGCATTAACAGTGATGCTAGGAGTACAATTGTCAATGATCCTGCTATAAGGGAGACAAGTTTATCACATTCACGTGACAGTGATTTGCAAGAAGCACAAGGGTTTGAGGCTGGTGTACATGACAGTAACCTAGTCAAATCCCCTCTCTCAACCTACATTTTTAGATGATCTTCTAGTTGAGCAGATTTCTGGATTGGAAAATATCTCACAACATCTACTCACTTTTAACATGAGCAATCAAGACTATCAAGCTATTATGATTACATACAATGAAGAAGTTGAGAAATAAAAGGAGAAGATTATGAATGATGCAGAGCATGATGGGAATGTAGATGCATGGCTATCTCAGGATTTTGTGTTAGAGATGGATCAAGTCTTGGCTAGATTCAGGGATGAGTATGTTACAATTCTTGCGAGCAATGCCAAGGCCTTGACTCCACAAGATGTCTATGATGCAGTCACTGAGGTCTACAAAGCTCAACTCAAGGCTTTTCACTTATTTGGTAAAGCTCTAGAACTCAAGCTGACTGGTCATGAAGACAAGATAAGGAAGCTGGTAAAGGACAAAATGGATGAGATTATACCATCTCAAGTACAGATCACCTTCAAGTTCAAGCATTTTTCTGATCAAATGTCAAGGATGGATCTTAATACCATTGAAAATGAAGTAAAAAATCTCAAATAATCCTTCATCTCTCTTCATACAGTGCTCCAACAGCAAATCACTCATTCAAATGACACAAATGTCAAGATGTAACAACTTCACCAAAGCAGATATGAGCCTTCAGATTTACTCATGGATGGCATCAAACAGGCTGTGGAAGCAACTTTTGGCTCCTCAACATCTACTAGCTCTTATCAGCCTGGCTCCACTTCTACAAATCTTCAAATCCAATCTCTTCAATAACAAGTCTCAGACTTTCAGACCTCCAATGCTTCTCTCAATGCACAAGTCCAAGTCCTGACCTCTCTAGTCAAGAGTCAATTAACAGACATCCAGACCCTGGTGGACTCTCATAAGCATCTTTAAATGCAGAATTATGTTTCTTTGGGGGCCAACATGGGGAAGCTCAACATAACACTGTCTGCTTTACTTGAACAAATAAGACCAGAGTTACCAACTTCCCTCCCCATGCCTGTCACCAAGACTAAGTAGGAGATTGAGGCTAGGATTCAACAATCTAGGGATGCTAAGGCAAAATATAAAGAGCCTGATCAGGTATGACAAAGCTCAAATGCTCAAGTTGATGTTGGAAAATAAAGACTCCTAAGGGCTGTATAAGGACCCAATCAAGATCAGAAATTCAATGACCTTCTTGCAGCACTGAGAGTGTCTCTTCAAAACAACTATATGGCCTGCAAGAAAGCTTTGGGCAAGAATAACAATTTTATAAGGGCAATGGTAGTGAAAGTTGATAATTTTCTACAGAAAAGGATTGTCATGAACATCAATGATTGTGGTGTGGACAGGTGTCTCCAGGTGTCTCTTTCTTACCTTCAAACTTTAAGAGCATCTGAATTGGAATTAATGATTGACAGAGTGAATCCAGTCATTCAAGAAGACACTCAACTTCTCTAAGAGCTTAAAAAAGCACATATAGCAGTTTTTCCAGAAGCTTATCTATATCCACACAAAGAAATAGTTTATGTCTATCCAACAACCAATCAAGCAAGACATCTCATTATTCCTAAACATTGTGTCAAATCAAATATGAGGCTGATCATGACCTTGAAGTATGATCTAAATCATAAAAGGAACAAGAAGCAAGAGGATGTGGAGATAATAAAAATCTTGGACAAATATCTGGTAAATCCTGACATCATGTTGCCAAATACTCAATACAACTTAAGGAAAGATGAGGATGATGATGAGCAGAAGGATGACAAATAAAAGCCTTCTTGTTCAAATCCAAGTCAAGCCTCTAAAGCAACTGGTAGCAAGGACAATAGTCAAGGAAAGAAGAAGGAGAATGAAAAGAAGGATGATGAGAAAAAGAGAAGAAGTGAGAGGAGAAGCATAAAGAATCATGATGGCTCAGAACCACAACAAACCCTAAAAATCCAAACAAAACTAGCTCAACCTTTAGCTCAACCTTCAAAGTCAACTATCTCAAATATCAAACCACCTCAAGCCTCTAAGCCCAAATTTCTATACATACAAACTGCTAATTCTTTTCTAAAAATTCCAATCATCACAAGCCAAACATCTCTTAAGAAAATCTCAATCTTACCTTCTATCAAACCATCACACAAAACTCATTTCAAGTCTATTGAGAGAAAACCTAAGAAAGCTAAGCCTAATGAAAAAGTTGAAGTTACTGAAAGGGCCATCTGGAATTGTTTCAAGCAAAATGATTTTCTACCCTTAAACTGGTGCTGCTCAGATGAAGACTATTTTCAGCAACTGGCCGAGGAAATAGTTAGAGTCTGGGTTGTCACTCTAAAGGAAGTAAGAATCTACTTTCAAGATGGGACCTTCACTTTTCTTGGCAGCAATCTGATGGACACTCTCTCTCCAACAGAAATCAAAAGAGTGATAAGTTTGTTGAAGGATAAGGTACTGCTACAAGAGCATGGAGATCAGTTCTAGCCGAATGGTTGATTGCAAGGGAGGAAAGAAGAGCAAGGGGTATAACAGAATATGAGGAAAAAAAGAGAAAGTATGATGAAGAGATTGAAATGTATATCAAAAGATCAGAAGAACTTAAAGTAAATGGAATGAGCAGAATCTCCAAAGATGGAAGATTTCGGAATATAAAAGCTAGCTCATTTTTAAGATTCAAAATTGAAATGTTAGATGGTTATCCAAAGCAAGATAGACCCAAGTTGATAGAAGCTCTAACAGGAACTCCAATCATAGAGGAACTTGAAATTCTTGTATATTTAAAAGACCTCATGAGAAAAGAATCAGAAGTTCCAATCTTTGTCTGGTGCTTGTAAATACTCAAACTCAAAATTATCTAATGTACAATTGTTGTAATTGTGTCAATTTTTATATTAGTTTTATTTTCCATTATAACTTGGAATTAGTCTTGTTAACATGCATGAATTTGTGTTAAGCAATTTTCTCATAAATTGGGGGAGATTGTTATGCAAGACATGCCTGTACTTTAACAAGTCTAAGACAAATTGACAACCCTAAGTAAGTTGTATCGTAATCTTAGTTTGCATTTTGTATTGTAACATTTAAAGTCTGTAAAAATGTCAAAAGAGCAGACTGGAGTCTTTTTCTTTAAACAATATCAAGCATAAGAATTCTCTCTGGAAGAAGATCAGGAAGATCACGCCTCAAAAGAATTATGAAGAAGCTTGGAGTTATACAAATCTGTTTTGGGAAAAATGTTCTAAGTCAAGATCTCTACAAGTCACAGATTTAAAGTTATAGAGAAGTCATTTGAGAACTCCAGAATGACTTATAGAGAACTCAGGAAAGCTACTAGAGAACTCAGAGATATCGACAAGTCATTTCTTCACTAGAAAACTCAGAGTTATCGACAAGTCAAAATTCATTAGAGAACTCTAAGTTATTGATAAGTCAAATTTCACTAGAAAACTCTGAGATATCGACAAGCCAAAATTCAGTAGAGAACTCTGAGTTATCGACAAGTCAATAAGTCACTAGAGAACTCAGAGATATTGATAAGTCAAAGTGAAGATATGAAGATTAGAGATCTCGATAAGCCAAGTTCTCTTATAGAGAACTCAGAGATCTCTACAAGTCAAATCAACTATGGAGTATTAGAGATCTCGATAAGTCAATATACTTATCGAGATGTCAAGATCTCTATATGCCTAACTGGAAGATCTCGAGGTAAAATCTCAAAGTACAAATTGCAGACCAGTTCAATATCCAAGATTAACAATCAACAAACAATCCAACCAGTTGGATTGACAAGTCTACAAAAAGCAGCTTGAAGAGTGTGCAAGATTAAGAGTGAAGATTAACTGACAAAGGAAGATCAAGATTAACACAGTATGCAAAGATATGCTAAGCCATAAATGGAAGATATACTTTTCCAAAAATGGAAATGATAAGTGACAGTTAACTAAAGTGAATAGCATCTCTTATTGTACACTGTGTAAACCAGAAGGTAACTATCATATAAAGTTAACATTGATCCTTTGTTAGAAGTAACAATTTAGATAAAAAAATCTTGTATTCTCTCAAGGAAGAAGCTAAGCTCTTTCTCAACAAAGAGCCTAGTAATTTTGTAGCAAAACATTCTTAATTTTAATATAAAATTAAGTGAGTTTTGAAAGATCTGTGTTCAATATTATTGCTTATTTAATTTCAGTATTAACACACATCACTGCAAGATTTACATTTACTTTGTTCAAACCATAAATATTTCAAGAAAAGTATAAAACCACAAAAACACATTCACCCCCCTCTGTGTGTAATTCATTACCTAACACCAATATACCAGTTAGAGGGTCATTCTTATGTATAAGAATTATGGCTATCACTTTGATCTAAGACTGTTGAGTCTGACTTTTGCATTGAAGGTGAATTTATACCAAAATCTTGAAGATGGATCATATGTGGAACAGTGATTGTGTGCATTGTGCTACACAATACATTCTCTACAAGATTCTTCTAAGTAGTTTTAGATACGAATGTACTTTGACAGTTGTAGTTTTGAATTGAATGTGTTAGCATGCACAATGCATGAACATGTTAATGAATTTTGGATTGTAACAAGATGTTCATATATTTCCAATGTTGATATTTATTTTGTTTTAGATGTTGGTTTTTATAACAATTTCAAACCTAATTGCTTTTAAATTGTTCTGTATTATTAGTTACAATATTACTCATCTCGGCTAAGTGTATTCTTTGACAAATATTTATCAAAGTTCAAATAATATGCCATTTGTTATTCTCAAGGAACTAACAATGAGATTTACAGAAGGGGGGTTGAATGTAAATCTCAAAACTTTTTCAAGTTTTGAGCAGTTTCAAAGGCTAAGTGTTTTGATGAACAGTTGTGTGTGAATTGCTTTGAGCATGTGCAGACAGATATGTATTCAGGACAAAAATATAAAGAACACAAAGGCTTTAAAAACTTTTCTGGTGGATTTGTTGTTCCATCAGAGATGTGTATTTCAGAAAATCTGTGATTCAAAAGAATTGATCACAGTTGCGTCCTAGTACAAACTAGATGATTTTCTCTCTATGTTTTTCTAAACAGCTCTGGAAAATTCACCATCTAATTACTAGCTGCAACTTGGTTTTTATATCACCAAGATTACAAGTGAAGACAAAAGTACAAATACAATTAAAAAGGTTCTTCACATGTTTCTTCTTCATTTCTCTATCCAATGCAATCTAGGATAAACTATAAATCTTTGAATACTTCCTTGTTTGCACTAGAATGGAAATGCTGCATTTTCTTGATTCCTCCAAGAGGCTACCACATTCCAATTGTCTCTGTCAACCCATGTGCCTCTGTCAGCTTATGAATTGTCACTGTCAACTGCTATTGAACTTAGCATCCGTTGAAGCTTTCATCCGTTGATGGCTTTATCCGTTGATGCTTTATCAATTAAAGCTTTATCCGTTGATGCATTAGCAGTTGAAGCTTTATCCGTTGATGCACTCATTCATTGATGGATGTTATCCGTTGAAGCTTTAGAGACATCCGTTGAAGCTTTGTTTCTCATTCGTTGAAGGCCTTTAATCTATCAGTTGATACTACTTCATTTATACAAAATTACAAGGCATGAAATATTTATAGTTAGCCCTCCTATTTGCATATCCACTAGTAGTCAACATGACTTATAATTTCCCACAACATCTAAGAATTATAGCTTAAATACAGAAACTGAAATGTGCTACAATACTAAACTTATTTCTAAGTAAAGCTACTCCATCAACGGATAGCTAGAGTGGTCTTATCCGTTGAGGCTACAAATACTAGATTTTTACTTAAGTGTTTTGTTTAACTTATCATCAAACTAATACACATATTCCTAACAATCTCCCCCTATTTATGTCTATTAGAATTGTAGGCATAAATTTGGGTTTAACTTGATGATAACAAAACACTTAACAAATATATGAACTGAAATCAAGTAGAAATTCAAAAGTGCTGCAAAAGTGTATGTACTGAGATAGAATTGAAGAATTACATTGTTTTCAAGGATGCTCCTTTAGGCTGAGCAAATTATTTTCTTTTCCTTTGATCCCTTGTTTTCTTCCCTAGCCTCCTGTCATTTTCCTTTACTTGGAGTTGGAGTTGTCTGTAGAATTCAGCTTCATCTTCTTCACTGATATCCAACTTAGATTGCATGTCCTTGAGAGTTTCATTACTGGAAATTTTAAGTTGGTCTTCAAGTCTGAAAAATCTTCTGACTCCTTTATTGTCTCTAAACTCCATCATCCAATGAGGTGATTTATGAACTGCAATTCCATGCTCAGGGATGAGTAATGTTCTAGGCAAGGAATTAGACTCCCACCAAGTTTTCCTTATGCTGGCAATCTTGTTGAGAATCTCAGTTTTAGCAGTCCTGGTAAAACCAGAATCCCTTTTGATAGTTGAGTAGACTCTAACCAAGGTAGAATAGCCTTCATTCAGAATTCTTTGAAGAGGCCAAGTCTTTTCCTCACTTCCTTTATATTTGAACACTAGCCTTTCTGGGAGCTGTTTGTATGCACTTATTCCCCTTACTTCCTCCAGCTAATCCAGATATAGTTCAATATCTGTAAACTCTTTTATGTCACAAATGTAAACATAATCATCCTTTGAGGCTTGTGGCTTGGGCTTAGGTTTATATTTTTGAGTGAATTTACTTGAGGTTAGGGGAGGTGTAGATTTGGATTTTCTTTTCAGTTTTTTTGGTGGTGGAGAGGTAGTTAGGAAGGTAGGCAAGTTGATGGTGTCCCAATCAATAGGTTCCTCTTTAGGGATGATTGGTTCACCATGGACATTTATACTAGGATCAACAACAAAAGGTTCAGGAATGGAAGGAAGTGGTTTAGATTTTGATTGGGCTTCCACGGTGTCATCTCCACTCTTCCTTTTTGCATTTGCCTTCTTTCTGTTCCCTTTCTGCCATTCCTTTCTTTCATCCACACTCTCACCTACCACATTCCCCATATCCACATTTCTGCTTTCAATCTTGTCTTCTTCACTCTTTTATTTAATCTTCTTCCTTTCTTCAGTCTGACTTGACTCTTGCTGTTTTTCAAGCTTTGCTTGTGCTCTTTTGTCAGCCTTCAGCTTTTTAGATTCTTCCTTTAACCTCATAGTTTCTTCCCTCTTGTCTTTTGAGAATTTGGGATGTCCTTGCATCACACAGATACTCTTTCCCTCTCTATAAATGATAGCCATATTCATTCTTTCCACTACATCATTGGTCTCTTTGTGCTTTATGATGCTACCACCCAAAACTTTGTCTTCATCAGATTTTGGAAGAGGAAAATCTACTTCTTTTGATTGACTAAAGTTTAGAGGGTTCTTTATAGAGTCCCTGTTGAATCTAGTGGATAGCTTGAGTACCACGGTTTTAAATTCCTGAAGGAAGTTTCTCCAACCTTATTCCTCCTTACTGGCTTGTGCTCCAAAATGATTGGCTCAATCTTTGTGTTATGTTTCACAGATAATGATTTTGAAGTTGTAGAGCCAAACATCTGTTGCATCCTTTCATCAATTTTTCTCCTTTGCTCCTTCACCTTCATCTCAGCTGCTGCTAGCTGGATTAAATCAATTCCATCAAGCTTTCCTTTGATTTGAAGTATTGGAGAAGTAGTGATGGCAGGAACTAGCACTTTGGATATTTGAATGTTTGTAGATGGCTCCCCTCCCCCTTCCACTTTATTTTCCCCCTTTTTGTTATCATCAAGGAGAGGAGTCAAGCCTCGTGCTTTAGCCAGTTGCATTAGAAGACTTGTTTGAGACTGTTGATTTTGAAGAATGGTGACCACAGAGTTTTCAATGACTTGAACTCTGTCCTCCAACTTGGCCAACCTCTTTTCAGCATCTGATTCTCTTCTCAGTCTCAGTAATAAGTCCTGCATGGTACCATAGGGCATGACTGAATCCAGCTTCTCAGAGTTGTAGGACTTCAAGTTAGTTATATCCTTCTTGAGTTCATCCACACTCAGATTCTGTCTTAATTGCTGTAACTTCATGAGATGTAGAGAATCTAGATGGGCTTGAAGAAGAGCCTTGGTACCAGCATTGGAGGTGTTCTGAATGGCTTTTTGGATAGACATGATTTGTTTGACTAAGGATACATTGAATTGTCCTGGTGTTGACTCATTTGTCAATGCCCATTCATGTAAATCTGGAATAGAACTTGGGCCTTCATCTCCCCCTAAGTTCATGCTTCCATCAAATGAAACAGAGTCATCATCATTAGAATTTACTCCAAATTCTTCAGATGGCTCACCAGCTGTAGAAGGCATCAAATTGACAACAACTTTATCCCTTTGAAGAGATTTTAGATTTAAAGTCTTTTCTGCCTCCTCATTGCCCTGAGTAGCCAACAATTGATAGGCTGACACAGGATGAGTAAAAGTATCAGCATCCAAGGAAATGTTATCAATTACAGCTTTATAATGTTGCTGAAATTGTCTTTCCTTTTCAACATCATCCACAATCATTGACTCATTAGCAATGGCTGGATCCACCCTTATACCTTCTGTACCTGCTTTTCTCTCAATTTCTCTCTTTTCTTGCATCAGGGGCTCCCCCTGGCTCACACTCCTCACACCCTCACCTTCACCTACTAAGGTGGCACTCCTTTCACTTTCTTTTTCCATGCTGGAAGAAATAGCATGCATATTTAGACTCCCAACCTCTCCTTTTGCCTGGGAGCAACCCAGCCTTTCACTCAAATTTTCACTCCCTTTCCTCAATCCTAGAAGTGATTGTACAGTTACCATGTCTTCTACACTTGGAATTGAGTTAGTTATTTGTGTAGAGACTATCAACGGATAGGGAGTATCCGTTGAAGTAGAAACTGATGGTATCAACGGATAACTGCTGTAAGCTTATCCGTCGAAGAACAACCACTTGTCAACGGATGAGGATTATCCGTTGAAGAAGGAAAAGAAGTATAAATTGAAATTGACATAATTGTTGAATCTGTGTAGATTGATTTTAATTTAGGTGACACGGATTCTTCAACTAAGTCTGAAAGAATTGGCTGATGATCCAACAAATCATCTAAAAGATGATGATCACCAGTATTTGAGTGGGGCTCCTCCCTGAGTTGTAAAGAGGGAGAATCAGGAATTGATGTGAATATCATATCCACATCCAGAGATGGTGATGGAGAATTTGGTGATTGAAGTGTGTCAATTTTGAGAGAATGGGGATGTGGCTCCACATTTGTTGGAGTCACATCAAGCTGAATTTGAGAAAGCATAGATATAGGTGCGTGTATCTGTGCAGTTTGTGCACCCTGTGTGGAAACTAAGGTTTTGACCCTCTTTCTTCTTGTAAAGGCTTTTACAGGTTAGTGTGTGGCTTCAGTGTCCCTCCCTCTTTTGTTCTGTGTCCCTGGTTGGGGACTATTTTCAATAGCTGCACCCTTTTGGGAGGATGCAACTAGGGATGAGTTTGAATCATTTTCAACCACCACAGTATTTTGAAAAACTGTGGCTTGGCTAGCTGGGGTATCACTTACCTCTCCTACCTTATCCTGGGGGGTTTCTTGATGTTCACCCCTCCCCACACCACTCACACCCTGTTCCCTCCCCTCAGGGTTTATGGTAGTTGTTACAACTATTGTCTTTTGAGAAATAACAGAGGTGGCTTTCTTTGACTTTGGTTTTGAAACTTTAGGTTTGGTGGCCTTGGTAGGAATCTGTTGGGACAAAGACACAAATTCCATGGCCACACTTGAAGGCAAAGAAATAATGGGGTTGGAAGTAGTAGGAGTTGAAGAAGTGTTTACCTCACTTACCTGAGGTGCATTCATTATTGGTAAATATACCAATGGCACCTGATTGTTGAGGTTAATTCTCAAAAGGTCTACAAGGACCCTTTTCTCTTGTGCCCAGCACTTGAGTTTATTACTCTCATTGGTTATGACCAAACCTTCAGCAACATGGTTAGCCAATAACATAAAGAATCTAGCATAGTAGATGTTATGAGGTCTATTAGCTTTGTTACCTAACCTGGTACCTAATTCTAGCATAACATAGTTGCTAAAATTAAAATACCTATCAGAAACTAGCATATAGAGCATATTAACAAGAGATGAAGTTATTGCATCAAAGTTACTAATTTTCCCAGAGAAAACCTTGATAAAGGCATCACCAAGAAAACTCCATTCTTTCCTAAGGCCTTTTCTTCTAATACTCCCTAAACTAGCAGAATCAAAAGAATAGCCTATGGAATCTAACATGCTAGATACATCATTATCAGTGTGTGGTGTCATGGCATTGTTCTCAGGTAGTTTGAAATAGGACTGTATATCATCACAGTTAATACAGTAATCTTTACCTTTGAGAGTGAAAGAGATGGTCATATCAGTGGGGTTGAACTCTGCATTTGTCCAAATTTCCTCAATTACCTCACAGTAAATAGTTGGGGCTTCCAGCATTGCATATCTTAGTTTAAACAAGCGCTTTTTGGGAGGCAACCCAAAATTTTGTATAAGTTATTATTATTATTTTTTTCTCTCTCTCTTTCTTTTTTTTCTTTTTTTTCGGTAGAATTTTTTTTGTATATTTTATCTTCTTTTTACTCCCTCAAGGTACCTTGATGATTTTTGTTTGAAGTGCTTCAGGAAGGAACAAATTTTTGCTTGAATTTAGAGGTGATTTATTTTCAAAAATAAAATTTAAAATTCAGAAAGTGTTGAAAATTCTCTTCGAGTGGTACAATTTTGCTACCTGTGGTGCATTAAAACACCCCGTGTGGGAGGATGCTCTTTGGAAACAAAAAAAAAAGCGTCCGGCGGTCGGGCAATGTCTGCCTGCGGGTAGTTCACTTCTCTGGAAAATACACATAAAAAAAAGCAGGACACAAAAACAAGGTGTGCGGTGTGTATTACCTCCCCACGGTCACACCACCTCTCTGCCAAAACCAGGAGTGAGTATTTCAGGTGCGCACGGCTTTTGAAAAAAAAAAAAGAAAACGGGCCCGCGGTTTGAAGTTTACTCCCCACGGTCACCTCACCTCTCTGGAAACCAGCATGACATGATACTAACGTGTAAACCCCCGCATATGTACACCTTTTCCCTATATATGTTTATTATTGTATATTATTTAGTTCACCTATTCTAGATATTTATGTAAATATTTTTAATTCTTATTTTTATATCACTATTATTGTAAATATTTTATATATTTTTATTAATTTTTATTTTTACATTACTATTATATAAATATTTGTATATATATTAATATTTTTTTATATATATAGTTTTTTTTCAGAAATTTTAATTATTATCATATTAGTATTATCTTTATTAATATTATAATTCAATGTATCTAGTAGTCATTTATAAAATAATACTTTCTATAATTATGTTCATACTTCTCTAAAAAAAATATGTTCCTATTTTTTTTAATATAATATAATATGGAATTATATATATAAATATGTAAATATTTGTATTTTATTAATTAGATAGCCAAAATCTAATTATCAGTGTATCATGTACATGCGGGTAACCTATAAACCTACTAATTGGCCGCGGCTCTCGTCTGCATCATCAGCATTCTATCCCAGCTAGAACAGATTACGGGTACTGATCCTCCTTGTATTCAGCTTTTGTGGCCGCGCAACATCATCCCTTAATCCTTTCATCCTGTTGGTCACGCCTGCGCCGCCATCTCAGACAGCACATTCGCACCCTCCGTGTTCTCCTGCATCCTGATTTCTGTCGGAGTTTGATCTTATCTGGCCTTCGCTTTTGTTAGTTTATCGGTAATTATAAGCACGACCATACCAGAATCGGTGCCTTAAACTGCTGTTGTGTATTCCCTAGCAGCATCTTGTTCTGTTACAACATGGTTCGTCCTACATCTTCCTCTAAGTCTCCTCTCAAGAAGAAACAAAAGAAAATTTCTAAAGACACGGAAGTTTTTCAAAAGTATCCGGTTGTCAAGACTATTGGGGACACACAACCAGCTCATTATACTGTTCTATATGAATGCCCAGTGCTTCCCAATCAGTATGTATGTCCTCGCACAACTATTGAGTTGTGTATTGATACCGAATTTGAAAATAAATTGGCTAAGGTTGGATGGAGTAATCTTTATTCGATGAATGAGCCCTCGTATGCTCCTCTTACCTATGAGTTTCTCAGTTCTTTCACGGTCACTAGCGATGGTTTGTTATCTTTTCGGATTGCAAATAAATATCACGAGATTACAAAAGCTCGGTTGGCCGACACGTTTGATTGGCAGTTAGTAGAGCAACAACCACTTCCTAAAAATTATGAAACTCCCTTTTGGCTCAAAATTACAGGATTGCCAAGCACTCAAAGATATATTGCTCAGACTGCCTTGGCTTCAGATATCATCAGCCCATGCTATCGTTATTTTGCTCGAATTTTATCATTTACCCTATATGGTCGTACAGAGAGCAACAATAAAATTCAAACCGGGGAGCTTGCTTTGTTGTACTATTTTGATGCGGAGCTTCCGGTAGACTGGACAAGTTTGTTGATAGAAAGGTTCTTGTATCAAGCTGAGCGGCATACTGGTGCTCTGGTCATTGGGGGATTTGTCACTCGTATTGCTGAGCTACTAAATGTTTTTGGTCGTTACACGACTAATTTGAAGGCAGCAACAGGGTGGTCTACACAAATTGATCTTAAGTACATCACTGGTATGCATATGATGCGTCGACATGGTAAGAAAGGGTTGTCTCTAGCACCTCACAAACGCGACGGAGTACAACCAGAGGTGACTACAAAGCCAGTGATATCTCTCGAGCAACAAGTTGCTGAGCTAAGGGCAAACTAGATGCAAATCATACAAAATCAAGAGAGGATGGGGAAACAATTGGATGACATCTCTGCTTCTATTCAGAGATATTTCTCGCATCCTACACCTTAATCCCAGGGGAGTTTTCTTTCTTTTTAGTGTAGATTTTTATTTTGTTCTTTTTGTATTTTGTTAGTTAGTTCATTGGGGACAATGAACCACTTAGGTGTGGGGATGCGATCCTAGTGTTAAAAATCCAAAAAAAAAAAATTAGAAAATCCTGTATATTGCCATGTCTCGTAGTGTGTTAATAAGGATAATTACACATCATGTGAGCTTCTGTTGCATAATTAGTTGATATGTCATGTCTATAGAAAATCATTTGTTGCATGATGATTCCTAGTATGTGCTTGCGAAAATTATAAAATTTGAGATGCATCTTTGTCAATTTTAGTAAGTACTGAAGCATACTTTCACCTTGTGAGATCTTGAGCCTAATTTGTGATTGATACTTTCTATATCAATCGAATTTTTATTATTGTGTGTTGTTCATCATTGATTATATGCTCTAGAACTTGTTTTGAACCTTGTTGAGACTACATGATATGTGTATGCATGAAAATGATAAAGGCACTAGGATAAACATCATTTACCTAAACAGTACCCATAAATTATATCCCTAGTGAACCCCTTTGAGCTTTATATCCGTTCTTTTGATATGTCACCACTCTAAATGCTTGGACCTATTTTTTTTATCCTTGTCTTGATTTACTAGTAGAGCAATTTGATTTATTTGAGGGTTGGTGAAAGCATAGTGTGGGGATTCTTTGTTATGGTGTGCTAGTTTGGTGGGAATTGGAATGGCTGGCTAGCTACTTCCTCTTTAATAAGATTGAAGAAAGAAAAAAAAAGGGGAAAAAAAAAAAGAAAAGTTAAGTACTCCTTTGAGACCATTGGGTGGCAAGTGTAATATCATATGAAAGGGACGATCCATGTACATGTGCTGGTATTAAGTGCACTGTACTAGAAATTAAGGAGGATTAACCTAATAACCCTTATTTTTCTTGGTGACTTTTCACTGTCCTTGGTTACTGGAGAATTACTTAACTTTGAAAAAAAAGAAGAAAAAAAAAAGAGTTTGTGTTCATTGGTTTGTGCAATATGAAGTGGGAAACTACATGGTTATATGTGCTTGGACTTAATGCTTGTAAGAGTTCGTTCAGCCTTTGCATGATTTGATTTCATATTGAGTGCTTAATTAAAAATGATCATTATGCTCTATTAGTTTGTCAAGTTAGCCACTTGTGAGCCTTTTTCTTGATATCCTGCCCTTCGCCTTAGCCACATTACAACATTCGATAAAGACCTTTTGATTTGTGTATGCATATATTCAAAGTAGTGGAGATTTGGTAGACAACCAATCTTATGGTACCACGTAACTTCATTGATTGAACTTGAGTGAATACACTTAGCCTATACACTTGTGTGATTTGAGAGTTGTGTGAGTTTTTCTATCCATAGCATGTTACTTACCAAAGGCGACATTGATGATTGTTTCATGTTATTTTTTGTCTATTTAGACAATGTGTGTGTACTTGGATTATTGTGTACAAATGATGTGCGAATTAGAAAGACTGTCAAAATTGTGTAATTGTAGTTTACATGTGTGAAATGCTATGAGATGTTGCATGCTTGAGACTTGGCAGAAAAGGAAAAAAAATGAATTTTGTAGGTAAATTCACTATAAACCTTCATGAGACAACACTCGTCCTACTAGGGCTGCTTAGGGGTTTAAAGGCTTGTTGCATATACTCAATGCAATCGTGTCATCTACGAAAATGATGTTAGTTAGATAGGACTTAGTTTTTTTTTGTTTATTTGCCCGAGGACATGCAAATGCTTAGTGTGGGGATGTTTGATAAGATATATTTTTATGTATATTTTAGATGATTTTATTCCCATATTAATTATATTTTGCATTGATTTGGATATTTATTTAATAGATTTTAATGATTTATTGTAGGAAATAAAGAATCCTTGACTTGGAAGGATTTGGAGCGAAAAGACCTATTTTGGAGTGAAAATAGAAGAAAATTCGTATTATTTGGCTATACGGCCTGCAAATACTGTTTGGGCCATATCTAGAGATCCAGAAATCCGTTTTTGATCATCTTACAGTCCACGCGAAGCTTGCAAGATTTCCTTTAATTCAGAGATGGGCCCAAAAGCAAAGTCCAACTGGAAGAGCCCGAAAACTGGGGAGCAAAAACAGCTGCGAATTTTACATTAAATTCCAACAATATTATGGAATTCTATTTGGTATTATTATTAGAACATTAAAAATACTTTTAATATTAGAAATAGGATCAGATATTATTATTGGAGGATACTTTTAGTTTTGTTAGGAGTTTTTATCATTAGTTACAAGAAGACATACAGACGTTTACAAAAAAACTAGGGTTTATGTCTTTCATCTTCTTCATTGGATTCTTTGTTTAAGCTTGGATCTCAATTTCTTCATTAATATAAAAGTTTAAGGTATTCTTAATCTCTTCTTATTTATTAGCATATATTTTCTATGACTTTCTTTATTGTTCTTGTTGTTTTTATTGCTAATATGAGTGAGTAGTTTTATTCTAGGGTTTAAGGGAAGCCATGTTTGCACCATGACAATTCTCTGATTTGTTAGTAGTTTAATGGGTAAAGAGTGATTCTAATTGATATGTTTTATTATTTAATCTATGTAATTGGCCAATATCGTGGATTAATTGTATGCAAATAGGGGTAATAGATCGAGAGATTTTACTCGCTAGAGGCATACATACGATTAGCAGAATTGAGGATTAGTGCGAGAGCATAATTGGATTTCTGAAAGTGTTAATGCTTGAGAGAGATTAACCATTACTTTAATTACTCGACCCAATAAATTGTTATATTTCAGTGAATGTTTTGGTGTAAGCATGGTGAACCTATATTGCCCTAGACTTTAGTTATTTGATTTTAACCACACAAAATTTGTATTATTTAGTTAGCTAAAAATTCACAACACTCGATTTAATCCAGAAACAATTTGTAGTAGTTGAATTAAAATCCTTGAAACAGTCTCCTTGTGGATACGACCCGTACTTGCCTAGATCTGCTAACAACAGACACCGTGCACTTGCGGTATTACAATTTTACACATCAAGTTTTTAGCGCCGCTGCCGGGGAGACGCCTAGTTTCTATAGATTTTATTTTGATTATTTTAGATTGTTTCCTTTGTCTCATTGGAGGTTGACTTCCAATTGAGGCATATTTCAATGCCTTTTCTTGTTTTAGTTGTTGATGCCCAGGTCCACAAAAGAAGCAGAAGTAACTCCTCTTAGTCCGGATTTTGGGATTACTTGTCAGCAATACATAGATCGAGTAAGAAAAGAAAGGCAGCAAAATCTCGGTGATTCAAAGATCATAATGGCAGAACTTCCTATTAAATCTTTGAAGAACTATTCACAACCCTCTCCGAGTGGTGTGCATACGGGTCTTACTATGCCAACTATTGAAGCAACAAATTTTGAGATCAAACCGGCGTTGCTTACTATGATCCAACAGAATCAGTTTGCTGGTCTTCCATCTGAAGACCCTACACTTCATCTGCAAAGGTTTCAACAACTCTGTTCTACCATCAAACATCGAGGTGTCACTGCAAACCAACTTAAAGTCATGTTGTTCGGGTTTTCTCTTCGTGACAAAGCTCAAAAATGGTTGAATGATATCAATGTGACTGAGTGGAATGCAATTGCTCAAGCTTTCTTAACTGAGTTTTTCCCTCCGAACAGAACTGATGATTTGATTGACAAGATGACGGGTTTCAAACAAGAATATGGAGAGTCTCTAAAAGATGCTTGGGAGAGATTCAAAGATCTTCAACGTGCATGCCCTCATCATGGTCTTGAGAAGTGGTTTCTGATAAAACGCTTCTATAATGGTCTTGATCCTGAAACCAAAGGTACGGTTGATAATGCTGCAGGTGGTGTATTTCTAGATAAAGGAGTCGATGATGCATATACTTTTCTTGCAAATTTGGCTACTCATCACTTCAATAACTCGAGAGCACCTAAGAAGGGCGGTAAACTTGAAGTGGAGGCTTATTCTCTTTTATCATCTCAGCTCGCTATGTTAACTCAGGAGATTCATTCTTTGAAGACCTCACAATCATCTGCTCCTCCTATGAGTATTAATGCATTGTCATCCATGGCTCCTATGAATCATCTTGTTTGTGAAGTGTGTAGAATCCAAGGCCACATGGGTAATGAGTGCTCATACAATTTTCAGAATTCACAAAATTTTCAGATGGAACAAGCAAATGTTTTTCAGCAGAGGCAGCAGTATAATCCATACTCCAACACTTATAATCCTGGTTGGAGAGACCATCCGAATTTCTCATATAGGAACAACAATGCTCAAAATCTTCCTATGCCTAATCAGCAGCAACAATATCAGCAATCTTATCAGAGCTCTCAACAACAACAGTATAGGCCTTCTCAGGGACCTATGAATCCTCCTGGATTTCAGAAGCCTCCTCAAAATTACGCTCCTCAAGCTAGTCAAGCTGCACAGCCTGATCAGAAAAATGAGATGCTGAAATTACTGATGCAAGAGATTAAAGATATGAAAGTCCATAACAAGATGATGGAAACTCAGATTGCACAATTGGCTAGTTCTTCAACTGCAAGGCAACCTGGCTCTTTACCATCACAACCAACAAATCCAAAGGAAAATGTGAATGTTATTTCTCTTAGGAGTGGTCTTACATATGATGGTCCTTCAATGCCTAATACTGATGTGATTGATGAGAAAGAGAAGGAAACCAACAAAGATGTCAAGGTGGATGATGTTGATCAGACAAACAAGGGTGGAACTGAAGGAAGCAAGAAAGCTGAGAACGAGAAGATTGTAAATACTCCTCCACCATTTGTGCCTAAGTTGCCGTTCCCCAGCAGGATGAACAGAACAAAGGTAGATCAACAATTTGGTAAGTTCATGACACTTGTCAAGAATCTTGAGGTAACAGTTCCTTTCATCGATTTAATTTCTCAAGTTCCATCATATGTAAAGTTTTTAAAGGATATTTTGACAAAGAAACGATCTTTTGGTGAGGTGGAGACGGTAGCTTTTACTGAAGAGTGCAGTGCTGTTTTACAAAATAAGTCTCCACCTAAACTTAAAGATCCTGGAAGTTTTTCAATCCCTTGTCATTTAGGTGCATTATTTATTGACAAAGCTTTATGTGACTTAGGCGTTAGCGTCTCTGTCATGCCTCTCTCTATTTTTCAAAAATTAAACATAGGTGAACTGAAATGCACATAAATGACATTACAAATGGCAGACCATTCTATAAAATATCCTTTGGGTATTTTAGAGGATGTGCCTGTCAGGGTTGGAAAATTCTATATTCCTGTGGATTTTGTAGTGTTGGACATGGAAGAGGATAGCCAAATCCCCATTATTTTGGGTAGGCCATTTTTTCTGTACTGCAGGTGTTGTTATTGATGTTAAAAGTGGGACTTTAACTTTGAGTGTTGGTGATGATAAAATTACTTTTACTCTAACCTCTGCTCTTAAGTCCCCTTTGCTTGAGAATACTTGTTGCAGGATTGATGTCATTGATGAAATTGTGCATGATGAGCTACCTCAGATTTTACTGAATGATTCCTTGGAAGCAGTGTTGATGCTTGAAGCTTCAGAAGGAGAAGGACATGCTGAAGTTGACTCATTTGTTCTTGAGTTGGATGGTAAAGTTGATCCAAGCCAAACTTGTGAGGTAACAAACATTATTACTTCTTGTGATAAACCTCATGTGAAAAAATTAGAGTTAAAGCCTTTGCCATCCAATCTTAAGTATGTGTATCTTGATGATAACGAGTCTTTTCCTGTGATTGTAAGCTCTAATCTTGATGATAGTCAAATTTCTAAGCTTCTTACTGTGTTGCGTATGCATCGAAAAGCGATTGGGTATAGTATTGATGATCTTAAAGGGATTAGCCCAGACTTTTGCATGCATAGAATTCACCTAGATGAGGATCATAAGCCTTGTATACAGGGACAACGCCGCTTGAACCCTAACATGCAAGAGGTTGTTAAAAAAGAAGTCTTAAAACTACTTGATGTGGGCATCATTTACCCAATTTCTGACTCAAAATGGGTAAGCCCGGTTCAAGTAGTTCCAAAAAAAGGAGGAACCACAGTGGTTAGGAATGATAAAGATGAATTAATTCCCACTAGAGTTGTCACTGATTGGCGGATGTGTATTGATTATCGTAGATTAAACACTGCCACTAAAAAAGATCACTACCCTCTTCCATTCATTGATCAAATGCTTGAGAGACTTGCTAAACATAAATTTTTTTGCTATTTGGATGGGTATTCAGGGTTCTTTCAGATCCCTATACATCCTGATGACCAGGAAAAGACTACATTCACATGTCCATATGGTACCTTTGCATATCGAAGAGTGCCGTTTGGATTGTGTAATGCTCCTGCTACTTTTCAGTGTTGCATGACATCCATATTTTCTGATTTCATTGAGTCAATTATGGAAGTATTTATGGATGATTTCAGTGTTTATGGTTCTGATTTTGATGTGTGTTTGCATAATCTCTCTAAAGTGCTTAAACGTTGTGAAGAAGTTAACTTGATTTTAAATTGGGAAAAGTGCCACTTCATGGTCAATGAAGGAGTGGTACTTGGTCATCTTATTTCTGAACGTGGCATCCAAGTTGACAAAGCAAAAAATTGAGGTGATTGAGAAACTTTCTCCTCCTGTAAATGTCAAGGGAGTGAGGAGTTTCTTAGGTCATGTGGGGTTTTATCGACATTTTATAAAAGATTTTTCAAAAATTGCAAAACCCCTCACTCAATTGTTGCTTAAGGATGCCACTTTTGAGTTTACTGATGCTTGTCTAGAGTCTTTTTACAGGATAAAGAATGCTTTGATAACTGCACCAATCATACAACCCCAGACTGGAATCTTCCTTTCGAAATTATGTGTGATGCAAGTGATTACGCTGTAGGTGCAGTTCTTGGTCAAAGAATAGATAATGTATTGCACGCTATCTACTATGCAAGTAAAACCTTGGATGAAGCTCAGGTGAACTATGCTACTACAGAGAAGGAGCTTCTAGCTGTTGTCTATGCTCTTGACAAGTTTCGAACATATCTCATTGGTTCAAAAGTCATTATTCATACGGACCATTCTGCACTGAAATATCTCTTGGCGAAGAAAGAAGCAAAACTGAGACTTATTCGATGGATTTTGTTACTCCAAGAATTCGACTTGGAAATCAAGGACAAGAAAGGTGCTGAGAACGTGGTTGCAGATCATTTCTCACGGCTACGTTTTAAATCAGATATTGCATCAGACATTCCTATTGACGACTCTTTTCCAGATGATCACTTATTTGCAGTTGCAACTAAAACTCCATGGTATGCAGATTTTGCAAACTTTTGTGTGAGTGGCTCTCATCCTCCTGAATTGACCTATCAACAAAGAAAGAGGTTCTATCACGATGCTAAGCAATATTTTTGGGATGACCCTTTCTTGTATCGAAAGTGCGCTGATGGTATCTTTCGTAAATGTGTTCCTGAATTTGAAGTAAATGACATTCTCAAACATTGTCATTCTCTAGCATGTGGAGGGCACCACGGCCCTTCTAAAACCGCTGCAAAGGTGCTTCAATCCGGTTTCTTTTGGCCTTCTCTATTTAAAGATACTCGTGATTTTTGTCTGGCTTGTGATGCATGCCAAAGAACGGGTAATATTTCAAAACGCCATGAGATGCCACCGACTGGTATTCTAGAAGTCGAGATTTTTGATGTATGGGGTGTTGATTTCATGGGACCTTTTCCAACTTCTTGTGGAATGAAATACATCTTAGTTGCAGTTGATTATGTGTCTAAGTGGGTTGAAGCAATTGGATCTGCAACCAATGATTCAAAAGTTGTCATGAAGCTCTTCAAAAATATTATCTTCCCACGTTTTGGAGTTCCAAGGACTGTGATTAGTGATGGTGGTTCCCACTTCAGGCATCGACAATTTGAAACTTTATTGAAAAAGTATGTTGTTACTCACAAGATTGGTCTAGCTTATCTGTAATATCCGGGATATATCGTGTAATTATTTTTGCTATTATATAATTATTATGTGTGTTCAGTATCTATTCTGTGAGCTAATTGTTAAGTGTTATCTGTACTTGAATATTCAAGAATAATATTAATTGAGTATTTTAATTTTTATATGTCCAAAATAAAATAAAGATAATTGTCATATCTTCCTAATTATTTTTATGTTGGTTTATGGATTTATAAGAATCATATGAAATTTCTAAAATCTTTTTCCGGGTAATTAAAATCTATTTTATAAAAACGGGAACCAACCGACGTCAACCGTTGTTACGTTTTTGGAACCCGAAACTCTTTCGAGAACTCCTTCCTAACCTAATTGTAATATTCCGAGCATTTTCCATGTTTCGACTTTTTCGATCCGGCGTACGGTTTGTCCTGCGCGGGTCCCGACGCAACATTTTCGATACAATATTCGTTTCGGTAAATCAATAAAACCCGTATTTTCGATAAACGGGAGCTTTTTATTAAACTATCACAATTATCACTTCGTAATACGTGTAACCAGGCGCTGAGACCAAGACCGCAGTACAAATTGTACTGATTTGGATAATTATCCTGAAAACCGATACCGTTTGGATCAGTTTTTATAAATAAACGTACCATTTTATATCCGGAATGATACAACGGAATACTAATTTTCCGTAATTATAAATAGCCTTTTACCGTAATTTATTTCATATCAAAATCATTTGCAGACAGATAATTATATAATTTTCAGAGAAAAACCCTAATTTCCTAAAACTGTTCTAAGAATCAAACAAGCATTTGGAGGTGTTATTGAATTCGGTTTGGAAAGCTCGAGTAACCAATCTGAAGGTCTTGAAGAGCTCTACCAGATTCTGTAATCCATACACCTGCAGAAATCAAGGTTATTTTTCTAAAAATTTATTTATTTTCGAATTTATTTTATTAAAAATATGAATTTTTGTTCGGATGATTGTTTGTATGATTTGATGATTGCATGTTGTAGAGCTTGTTTTCCTGATGATTTTCATATGTCATACGTCTGATTTGGAGTTCAATAACATGTTCAAATTTGAGTTTGATTTTCGAATTTTAAAATTAGGGTTTATAACCCGTATGAATGTTTTTTTTTATCGTAGGTAACCCGCAGCCGCTACCCTTCGGGTGTGCACTGGGTAAACCCTACGGGTTCACGTAATAGCCTGCAAACCACGTGAACCAAGGTAAACCACATTTAAGCGACAGACTCTGGCTCAGGAGGCATAATCATAAATTCTCCTCCCGTGGGATTCGAACCTGTGACCAAGAGGTTAGTTTTCCTCTCTTTAACCAACTGAGCCAACCCTTACGGGCCCGTATGAATGTTCTTAATTGAAATTTGGGGGTTTCTTATTCTGTGATAGATTGATGTTGTGTTATAGTGAGTTATGTTCTCTGTGAAATTTGCAATCTAGTCGTATAAGTTTCATGAACCAACGAGGTCTGTAGAGAAGGGAGTTGTGTTTTGAAGTTTTCCGATGTTCGCCGGAAACTGGAAAATTTCACGGCCAAATTTCGGCCAACTCATGGATTGTTAGGTTGTTTTGATTGCATGGTTGTGTTCCTGGTAACCTGTAGATGTGATCTAGAGGTGTTGGTGGGGTGAGGACGCCGGGAACGTGTTCTCCGGCCATCCCCGACTTTTTCCGGCGACTGGACTGCAAAATTGCAGTTTGGTCCCTGCAGTTTTGAAAACGATGCAGTTTGGTCCCTGTAGTTTCCAGACTTTGCAAAAATTGGATTTCCGTTTTAAAAATGTTTAAAAATCATATTTCCTATTTATTTTTATTATAAAAATTCGTTTTTAATTTCTGAAAATTCTAAAAATTATTATTTTAATTCTGAAAATTATTTTTAATTCACAAATAAATCTAAATTAATTAGTTAATTAATTTCAGTTAATTTCTAATTGATTAATTGGTCAATTAATTCGAAAATTAATTGATTAATTAATTTAATTAATTATTAATTGATTTTAATTAATTATTTAATTAGATTTAATTATCTAAAAATGATTTAAAAATTCTGAAAAATAGTTTCGAGCTTTAAAATATTATTCTAAATTGTTTCCAAGGCTCGATAATTATTCTAAAATTATTTCGAAGCCAGAATTGGCCAACCGAACCCTGTTTATTAACCCGAAATTGATCCAACGACCCGTTTTAATTCCGAAAAATGTTTTAAAAATCATTTTAAATACCAGAAAGCCTATTTATGACCCGAAACTTCTTTATAAATAATATATCATTGATTACGTGATGTATTATGTGCTATATGTGACTTGTTAATTGACTATCGGTCTATATATTCGGTGTTTACTTGATTATTGCATAACTTTCAATCCGTTAATCGGATTTGGGTAAAACGAAGGGTAGATAGAAGTATGTGTTGAATAGAATTCCATGAGTAAATTATTGATAGATGCTTATGATATGTAAGCAGAAGAGGCAAGGCGTAGGAAAGGGAAACAGTTAGTTGAGGAGTAAGACGATTGTGATTGGAAGCTAGTGTAGTGTAGTAAGCTAATATCAGGCAAGTATTCCGAACTTTCTTGAAATATTGTAATACGTGATAGTCTGGTTGATATTGCAAGTGCTTTGAAGCACTGAACCTAAACTCTGATTCCAGTTATTGTTCTTGAGCCATAAACCTTATCCTATCTAGACCATTGATTGTTTTATACCTAAACACAAATCTCAAGTATACGATATTACTCCACAAATACATGTAAACAAAATCCCAAACACTGAACTGAATTACTTGTACATTCAATCGTTGTATTCTATGCTTTGAAAGCCCAAATCTTTGAAACCCTGAAATGTTGATTCCTTTGTTATCCAATTCTTTCATTACCCAGCATCCAAGCTTTTAAATTGCCTTATTGATACTTACAAGGATTGAAACCCTTTCATTGTTAAACATTTATTGTTGTTAATGATTTCGGTTATTGTTTATTATTGCATATTCTGTTATTATGTTAGAATTGGATTGTTTTTTTATAAAATTGTGGACCAGATTTGTGGTCAGACCATATAATGGTCAAGTTAGGCCAATGTGTGTCTTGGATCCAGTAGTTAGAGCAATGTTGTGTGCCTTGCTCGGGGTTAGTGCGTGACTGATCAGCAGCCTAACCTTGGTTTTTAAATTAAAAGTATAATATCCAATTCTAAATCATAATCCAATGTTTACTTGATATCATAATCATATTCACCTGATGATCATTATTCTCAGTTTTGTCATTGTGACTTGCTGAGCTAGTTAGCTCATTTGTGCGATGTTGTTTATATTCTTTTCAGTTAAAAAGGAACCAGTTGGTAGCGAGGATCCCCAGTCCAGCGCGAGAGCTAGGGGTTCAGGTTGAGAAAGCTGAGCTAGTAGGCTTCTTTTGGGATAATTTAAGTTTGTAAAAGTTTGTAATAATATTTAATACTCAGTTTGAGTTTGAAATAGTTGGGATTTGAACGGTTTGTAATATATTAGTGTGTTTGGCTTGTGTGCATACTTTAACCTGTTGCGGTCCGTGGTGGTTGGTAAGTAGGGTCACTGCATATATTATTATTATCTTTATTATTGTTATAAGCAGGTTATAATTAAGGTGTGTGTGTGGACCCCAAACTTCTGACCCGGGTTTGGAGGGCGCCACAGGTTTGGTATCAGAGCTACAGGTTATAAGTCACTGACACAAGCCTAGGTTGACGGGAATGGGTAGAGGGATAGGATTAGAAGTAAGGTATAGGATGATAGAACGTCGAGAGGTTGATTGTTATGGTATACCCGGTATTAGTATAGTTTGCGTCGTGGTACGAGATTCTTATATTACGATATGATTTCAGATAGCAGAGATGGCCGACTCTTTTATTCCCGTATCGGCTGATCACTCAGAGCCTTCAGTTGGAGCACCAGCATCGGATCCACGTCCTGTTATTCCACCAACATTGGCTATTCTACCTCCACCGGTGTTGCAGCCCGTACCATTGCAGGCCATTCCACCTCCAGGCATGAGGTCACCTGTTAGAGGACCCCCACCTGCTGATTCAGGCTTTACTAGTCATTCAGTCACTGGAGTACCTTTCCAGTTCTCTTCCTATCCTGTCCTATATCATCAGTTTGAGGCTTGCCTTATGGAGCAACGATTCCTACAGGGTCAGATCCAGGATTTATTGCATATCATGCATACCAGAGAGATGGGGAGTGGTGAGAGGCGACTTAGGGAGAGGCTCCAGGCGTTTCGTAGAGCAGCTGCTGTGAGGATTGCTGAGGCTACACATGAGGACATCACCCCTGATTTTCTAGTGGAGTGGGCTAAGTGGGTTCTAGAGGAGCTTGAGGAGATAGGAGGTCCATATTTACCATGAGCCAGAGATTCAGAGATGGAGATGCTGAGCAGTGTTGTTACGATTATGTAGTATGTGCAGTAGTGTGTAGTGTGTATCAATAGACTTTTGAGTTGTATTTATAGACTAGCGATGCTGACTAGTGAGTAGGTTGTTGTACCCTTTTTGCTTTTACTTTCGAAGCGTCTTTACGCTTGTACTACCTAAAACTTTTGATCTATATATATCAGTACCTTTTTTCCTTTCCAACACTGTCATTTACTTTATCGCACCTATTTTACTTTACCTTATTTATTGCACCAGTATACCCTGTGATACCATGTACCCTGTTTTCCATAACTGTTTATATTCTGTAAAGAAGCATGCAATTTACTTGGTTACAACTGTTTTCAAAAAGAGATATTCCTATTTTACAAAACTTTTCTTTTATACAAAGATTTGATTCAAAAGCTAAATAAATTGATTGATTCTTTACAGAAAATGCCCCCCAGAAGAAATACCCGCACCAACACCCAGAATGAAGAAACCAACAACAACAACAATAACAACCAAGATGATACAAACCAGAATATGAACCCAGGACCCATGAACCCAGGACCCATGGACCCAGCAATAGCCCAGATTCTTCAAATCTTGGCCCAACAAACAGTTCACCTGGCACAACAACAGCAGAGACAGACCAATCCCCAGGTAACTTTCAAAACTTTTCAGGCAGTAAACCCACCAGAATTCAAGGGTTCCTTAGAACCAATTGAAGCAAATGTGTGGTTAAAGGAAATAGAGAATGCATTTGCCTTGGTAAAAGTGAAAGAGGAGCAGAAGGTTGAATTTGCAAGTTACTATCTGAAGAATGAGGCCACCTATTGGTGGGAGATGGTGAAGACATTGGAAAGCACAGATGTTATTACTTGGGAAAGGTTTAAGGAATTGTTTTTAGAAAAGTATTTTCCTCAGTTTGTTCAGGATCAAATGGAGCTGAAGTTTTTAGAATTAAAGCAAGGGAACATGTCGGTAACAGATTATGAGGGGAAGTTTGAGGAATTGTCAAGGTATGTGTCGTCGTATGTTGATACTGATAGAAAGAAAGCTAAGAGATTCCAGCAAGGCTTGAAGCCATGGATCAGAGGGAAGGTAGCTATTTTTGAATTGGATACCTATGTCGGGGTTGTACAGAAAGCTATGATCGCAGAGACAGAGAGTGAGATATTCCAGAAAGATAAGGAAAGCAAGAAATGGAAAGTTGAGGGAAATGAGGGTCAGTCACAAACAGGGAAGTTTCTAAATTTTAAGAAGGGCAAGTTTCAGCCAGGGAGAAATTTTAATTTCAGGAGAGAAAATGCAGGAGACGGAGGCCAGGGCAATCGTCCAGCTAATGTGAATCAGCCAAATCAGTTGAGATTAACTTTTCCAGATTGTCAAGTATGTGGAAAGAAGCATGGAGGAGTTTGTAACAAGTTGAATGTGGTATGTTTTAAATGCAACCAGAAAGGGCACTACTCGAGGGAGTGCCAAAATCAGCCAGCAAGAGAGCCAGCAAATAAGGATCAGCCTATCTGGAATCCAGCAGTGAAGGTTCCAGTCATTGGATTTACATGCTTTAAATGTGGGAAGCCAGGACATATGGCCAGGGATTGCAAGACACCAGCCCCAGTCAGTAATGCATTGAGGATTATGGGATCTACCCCAACAGTGAATGAGACTCCGAGGGCTAGAGTTTTTGACATGTCGGTGAAGGATGCGATCCAGGATACGGATGTCGTGGCAGGTACGCTTAATGTAAATTCTTTATGTGCCAAAGTGTTAATAGATTCGGGAGCAACTCGATCGTTTGTTTCATAAGATTTTGTTAGTAAGTTAAATTGTCCAGTTGGGTATTTAAATGAAATAATGACTGTGGAATTAGCAAATCAAGAACGTGTAACTGTTAACCAAGTTTGTGGGAATTATGAGATTGAGATTTCTGGTAGTAAGTTTTGGGTAGATTTGATACCGTTTAAGTTAGGAGAATTTGACGTTATATTAGGGATGGATTGGTTATCTAAGTATGATGCTCAGATAGATTGTCGAAATAAGAAAGTAATGGTAAAAATGCCAGACGAAAGAATAGTAACGTTCAAGGGACAGAAGCAGGTAAAGAAGTTCTTAACGATGATTCAAGCCAAGAAGTTACTATGACAAGGATGTGAACATTTCGTAGCATATGTGATTGACAGAAGTCAGGAGCCAGCAAAACTTGAAAATATTCCAGTAGTGAATGAATTCCCAGACGTATTTCCCGACGAATTGCCAGGACTTCCTCCAGATAGAGAAATTGAATTTGCAATCGACTTAGCACCTGGAACCGAACCAGTATCCAAGGCCCCGTATAGAATGGCGCCCGTTGAGATGAAAGAGTTAGCAAAGCAATTACAAGAGCTGTTAGAGAAAGGAGTAATCAGACCCAGCGTATCCCCGTGGGGTGCACCGGTATTATTTGTCAAGAAGAAAGATGGAAGCATGAGACTGTGCTATGACTATAGGGAGCTCAACAAGTTGACAATCAAGAATAAGTATCCGTTACCCAGAATTGATGATTTGTTTGACCAATTGAAGGGAGCCAAATATTTCTCCAAGATCGATTTAAGATCGGGATATCATCAACTGAAGATCAAACCAGAAATATACCAAAGACAACTTTCAGAACAAGATATGGGCATTATGAATTTCTAGTAATGTCTTTTGGATTGACCAACGCCCTAGCAGCGTTTATGGACCTGATGAACAGAATTTTTAAGGAATATTTGGACAAGTTCGTTATAGTATTTATAGACGATATTTTGATCTATTCAAAGACGGAGGAGGATCATGCGAAACATTTAAGGACAACTTTGGAGATTTTAAGGAAAAAGAAGTTATATGCATTACAGGAAGTTCAGTTCTTAGGACACATAGTCAGTAATGAAGGGATCAAAGTGGACCCGGCAAAGATCGAGGCAATTACGAATTGGGAAAGACCGAGAACACCCACTGAGGTAAGAAGTTTCTTGGGATTGGCAGGATATTATCGACGATTCGTTCAGAATTTCTCAAGAATTACAACACCATTAACAAAGCTTACACAAAAGAATGAAAAGTTTATATGGAATGACAAGTGCGAAGAAAGTTTTCAGGAATTGAAGCGGAGATTAATCACAACACCTGTTTTGTCACTTCCAGACGATCAAGGGAATTTCATAATTTATAGTGATGCTTCTTACAAAGGATTAGGATGTGTTCTTATGCAGCACGACAAGGTGATTGCGTATGTGTCAAGATAATTGAAACCACACGAACAGAAGTACCCTACTCATGATTTGGAGTTAGCAGCTATAGTTTTCGCTTTGAAGATTTGGAGACATTATTTGTATGGAGAAAAGTGTGAGATTTTCACGGATCACAAAAGTTTAAAATATATATTTACCCAGAAGGAACTTAATATGAGACAAAGGAGATGATTAGAATTGATCAAGGATTATGATTGCTCGATTAGTTATCATCCCGGTAAGGCGAACGTTGTAGCAGATGCGTTAAGTCAGAAGGAAAGGTTAAATGTGTTATCCGTACCTGAAGAGATATATAAAGAATTTCAAAAATTGGAATTGGAGATTAGAATTTACAAGCCTGAGGAAGCAAAAGTGTACAGTATGATTTTCCAACCGGAGTTATTGGAGAAAATAAAGAAATGCCAGAAAGAGGTAATGGATCAAGATATAAATAGTTTGGTAGGTGAGGAATTATGCACGCAACAAGATGATCAAGGTATTCTTAGGTTTTCTTCAAGAATTTGGATCCCACCAGTAACGGAGCTGAAAAATGAAATTTTACAAGAGGCACATAGTTCAAGATATTTCATCCATCCGGGGAGTACCAAAATGTACAGAGATTTAAAGAAGAATTATTGGTGGCCAGATATGAAGAGGAAAATTGCGGAATGGGTTAGCAAATGCTATACCTGTCAGAGAGTTAAAGCAGAGCATCAGAGACCAAGCGGATTGCTACAGCCATTGGAGATTCCAGAGTGGAAGTGGGAACATATTACCATGGATTTCATAGTTGGATTACCAAGGACAAGGGCTAATCATGATGCCATTTGGGTTATAGTAGATAGACTTACCAAGTCAGCTCATTTTCTGCCTATAAATGAAAGATTTTCGCTCGACAAGTTAGTTCATATGTACTTGAAAGAGATCGTAGTTCGTCATGGAGTTCCAGTGTCTATCGTATCTGATAGAGATCCAAGGTTTAATTCAAGATTCTGGAAGAGTTTTCAAGAATGTTTGGGAACAAGATTGAATATGAGTACGGCCTATCACTCCCAAACGGATGGCCAAAGTGAAAGAACGATCCAGACAATCGAGGACATGCTACGTGTTTGTGCTATTGATTTCAAAGGAAGTTGGGACGAGCATTTACCCCTGATAGAGTTTGCTTATAACAACAGTTATCACGCCAGCATTGGGATGCCACCTTATGAAGCCCTTTATGGATGCAAATGTAGATCTCCAGTATATTGGGACGAAGTAGGAGAACGCAAAATACTCGGACCCGAATTGGTGCAGCAGACAAAGGAAGTTGTTGAAATTATCCAGAAAAGATTAATAGCCGCACAAGATCGTCAAAGGAAATATGCAGACTAGTCAAGAAAATACATGGAATTTGAAGAAGGAAGCTTGGTATTATTGAAAGTATCACCGTGGAAAGGACTAACGAGGTTTGGGAAGAAAGGGAAGCTAAACCCAAGATATGTCGGACCTTTTGAAATCCTAAAGCGTATTGGCAAAGTAGCTTACGAGTTGGCGTTACCTCCGCACATGGAGCACATTCACAATGTTTTTCACATATCAATGCTTAAGAAATATAATCCAGACTTCAGGCATGTAATAGAATATGAGCTAATAGAACTTCAAGCAGATTTATCATATATAGAGAGCCCGGTAGAAGTTCTAGAGGAAAGAGAGAAAGTATTGAGAAATAAAGTGGTAAAATTAGTAAGAGTATTGTGGAGAAACCCAAAGGTTGAAGAGTCAACCTGGGAGTTAGAAAGTGATATGAGAGAAAAGTACCCTCATTTGTTTTCTTAGGAGATTCTGAGGACAGAATCCTTTTAAGCGAGGAAGGATGTAATATCCGAGATATATCGTGTAATTATTTTTGCTATTATATAATTATTATGTGTGTTCAGTATCTATTCTGTGAGCTAATTGTTAAGTGTTATCTGTACTTGAATATTAAACTATCACAATTATCGATAAACGGGAGCTTTTTATTAAACTATCACAATTATCACTTCGTAATACGTGTAACCAGGCGCTGAGACCAAGACCGCAGTACAAATTGTACTGATTTGGATAATTATCCCGAAAACCGAAAATCGAAAACCCTAATTTCCTAAAACTGTTTTAAGAATCAAACAAGCATTTGGAGGTGTTATTGAATTCGGTTTGGAAAGCTCGAGTAACCAATCTGAAGGTCTTGAAGAGCTCTACCAGATTCTGTAATCCATACACCTGCAGAAATCAAGGTTATTATTCTAAAAATTTATTTATTTTCGAATTTATTTTATTAAAAATATGAATTTTTGTTCAGATGATTGTTTGTATGATTTGATGATTGCATGTTGTAGAGCTTGTTTTCCTGATGATTTTCATATGTCATACGTCTGATTTGGATTTCAATAACATGTTCAAATTTGAGTTTGATTTTCGAATTTTAAAATTAGGGTTTATAACCCGTATGAATGTTCTTAATTGAAATTTGGGGGTTTCTTATTCTGTGATAGATTGATGTTGTGTTATAGTGGGTTGTGTTCTCTGTGAAATTTGCAATCTAATCATATAAGTTTCATGAAATAACGAGGTCTGTAAAGAAGGGAGTTGTGTTTTGAAGTTTTCCGATGTTCGCCGGAAATTGGAAAATTTCACGGCCAAATTCCGGCCAACTCAGGGATTGTTAGGTTGTTTTGATTGCATGGTTGTGTTCCTGGTAACCTGTAGATGTGATCTGGAGGTGTTGGTGGGGTGGGGACGTCGGGAACGTGTTCTCCGGCCATCCCCGACTTTTTCCGGTGGCTGGACTGCAAAATTGCAGTTTGGTCCCTGCAGTTTTGAAAACGATGCAGTTTGGTCCCTGTAGTTTCCAGACTTTGCAAAAATTGGATTTCCGTTTTAAAAATGTTTAAAAATCATATTTCCTATTTATTTTTATTATAAAAATTCGTTTTTAATTTCTGAAAATTCTAAAAATATTATTTTAATTCTGAAAATTATTTTTAATTCACAAATAAATCTAAATTAATTAGTTAATTAATTTCAGTTAATTTCTAATTGATTAATTGGTCAATTAATTCAAAAATTAATTGATTAATTAATTTAATTAATTATTAATTGATTTTAATTAATTATTTAATTAGATTTAATTATTTAAAAATGATTTAAAAATTCTGAAAAATAGTTTCGAGCTTTAAAATATTATTCTAAATTGTTTCCAAGGCTCGATAATTATTCTAAAATTATTTCGGAGCCAGAATTGACCAACCGAACCCTGTTTATTAACCCGAAATTGATCCAACGACCCGTTTTAATTCCGAAAAATGTTTTAAAAATCATTTTAAATACCAGAAAGCCTATTTATGACCCGAGACTTCTTTATAAATAATATATCATTGATTACGTGATGTATTATGTGCTATATGTGACTTGTTAATTGACTATCGGTCTATATATTCGTTGTTTACTTGATTATTGCATAACTTTCAATCCGTTAATCGAATTTGGGTAAAACGAAGGGTAGATAGAGGTATGTGTTGAATAGAATTCCATGAGTAAATTATTGATAGATGCTTATGATATGTAAGCAGAAGAGGCAAGGCGTAGGAAAGGGAAACAGTTAGTTGAGGAGTAAGACGATTGTGATTGGAAGCGAGTGCAGTGTAGTAAGCTAATATCAGGCAAGTATTCCGAACTTTCTTGAAATATTGTAATACGTGATAGTCTGGTTGATATTGCAAGTGCTTTGAAGCACTGAAACCTAAACTCTGATTCCAGTTATTGTTCTTGAGCCATAAACCTTATTCTTTTTAGACCATTAATTGTTGTATATCTAAACACAAATCTCAAGTATACGATATTACTCCACAAATACATGTAAACAAAATCCCAAACACTGAACTGAATTACTTGTACATTCAATCGTTGTATTCTATGCTTTGAAAGCCCAAATCTTTGAAACCCTGAAATGTTGATTCCTTTGTTATCCAATTCTTTCATTACCCAGCATCCAAGCTTTTAAATTGCCTTATTGATACTTACAAGAATTGAAATCCTTTCATTGTTAAACATTTATTGTTGTTAATGATTTCGGTTATTGTTTATTATTGCATATTCTGTTATTATGTTAGAATTGGATTATTTTTTTATAAAATTGTGGACCAGATTCGTGGTTAGACCATATAATGGTCAAGTTAGGCCAATGTGTGCCTTGGATCCAGTAGTTAGAGCAATGTTGTGTGCCTTGCTCGGGGTTAGTGCGTGACTGATCAGCAGCCTAACCTTGGTTTTTAAATTAAAAGTATAATATCCAATTCTAAATCATAATCCAATGTTCACTTGATATCATAATCATATTCACCTGATGATCATTATTCTCAGTTTTGTCATTGTGACTTGCTGAACTAGTTAGCTCATTCGTGCGATGTTGTTTATATTCTTTCCAGTTAAAAAGGAACCAGTTGGTAGCGAGGATCCCCAGTCCAGCGCGAGAGCTAGGGGTTCAGGTTAAGAAAGCTGAGCTAGTAGGCTTCTTTTGGGATAATTTAAGTTTGTAAAAGTTTGTAATAATGTTTAATACTCAGTTTGAGTTTGAAATAGTTGGGATTTGAACGGTTTGTAATATATTAGTGTGTTTGGCTTGTGTGCATACTTTAACCTGTTGCGGTCCGTGGTGGTTGGTAAGTAGGGTCACTGCATATATTATTATTATCTTTATTATTGTTATAAGCAGGTTATAATTAAGGTGTGTGTGTGGACCCCAAACTTCTGACCCGGGTTTGGAGGGTGCCACATTATCATCCTCAGACAAGTGGCCAAGTTGAGGTTTCAAATCGTCAAATCAAAAGCATCCTAGAGAAGGTGGTGTCCAAGTCTCGAAAAGATTGGTACTTGAAGTTAGATGATGCATTATGGGCTTATCGAACAGCTTATAAGACCCCTATTGGCACTACCCCCTACCGGTTGATCTATGGTAAGGCATGTCACTTGCCGGTTGAGCTTGAACATCGTGCTTTTTGGGCTATCAAAGAGCTCAACATGGATTTAAAGGCCGCAGGTGAAGCAAGACTTCTTCAACTGAATGAACTAGATGAGCTTCGTTTTGATGCTTATGATAATTCTCGGATTTACAAGGAGAGAACGAAGAAGATGCACGACAAAGCAATATTACATAGAGATTTTCAAGTTGGCGATAAGGTCTTATTATTTAATTTTAGACTTCGGCTTTTTCCGGGAAAGCTCAAATCTATATGGTCCGGACCATTCACTGTGACTGGAGTAAAATTTCATGGTGCTATTGAAATTATGGGGAAAGATGGAACAAGATTTAAGGTCAACGGTTAACGCCTTAAATTGTATGTGGATGGAGCATTTGTTGGAAAAATGGAGACGATTCGTCTCAATGATCCTATCGCGAGTGTCTAAATCGAGGTTAGAAGTCAAGCTAATGACTTTAAACAAGCGCTTTTTGGGAGGCAACCCAAAATTTTGTATAAGTTATTATTATTATTTTTTTCTCTCTCTCTTTCTTTTTTTTCTTTTTTTTTAGGTAGAATTTTTTTTGTATATTTTATCTTCTTTTTACTCCCTCAAGGTACCTTGATGATTTTTGTGTGAAGTGTTTCAGGAAGGAACGAATTTTTGCTTGAATTTGGAGGTGATTTATTTTCAAAAATAAAATTTAAAATTCAGAAAGTGTTGAAAATTATCTTCGAGTGGTACAATTTTGCTACCTGTGGTGCATTAAAACACCCCGTGTGGGAGGATGCTCTCTGGAAACAAAAAAAAACGTCTGGCGGTCGGGCAATGTCTACCTGCGGGTAGTTCACTTCTCTGGAAAATACACATAAAAAAAGCAGGACACAAAAACAAGGTGTGCGGTGTGTATTACCTCCTCACGGTCACACCACCTCTCTGCCAAAACCAGGAGTGAGTATTTCATGTGCGCACGGCTTTTGAAAAAAAAAAAAAAGGGCCCGCGGTGTTCACTCCCCACGGTCACCTCACCTCTCTGGAAACCAGCATGACATGATACTAACATGTAAACCCCCGCATATGTACACCTTTTCCCTATATATGTTTATTATTGTATATTATTTAGTTCACCTATTCTAGATATTTATGTAAATATTTTTAATTCTTATTTTTATATCACTATTATTGTAAATATTTTATATATTTTTATTAATTTTTATTTTTACATTACTATTATATAAATATTTGTATATATATTAATATTTTTTTATATATATAGTTTTTTTTAGAAATTTTAATTATTATCATATTAGTATTATCTTTATTAATATTATAATTCAATGTATCTAGTAATCATTTATAAAATATTACTTTCTATAATTATGTTCATACTTCTCTAAAAAAAATATGTTCCTATTTTTTTTAATATAATATAATATGGAATTATATATATATATATATGTAAATATTTGTATTTTATTAATTAGATAGCCAAAATCTAATTATCAGTGTATCATGTACATGCGGGTAACCTATAAACCTACTAATTGGCCGCGGCTCTCGTCTGCATCATCAACATTCTATCCCAGCTAGAACAGATTACGGGTCCTGATCCTCCTTGTATTCAGCTTTTGTGGCCGCGCAACATCATCCCTTAATCCCTTCATCCTGTTGGTCACGCCTGCGCCTCCATCTCAGACAGTACATACGCACCCTCCGTGTTCTCCTGCATCCTGATTTTTGTCGGAGTTTGATCTTATCTGGCCTTCGCTTTTGTTAGTTTATCGGTAATTATAAGCACGACCATACCAGAATCGGTGCCTTACACTGCTGTTGTGAATTCCCTAGCAGCATCTTGTTCTGTTATAACATGGTTCGTCCTAGATCTTCCTCTAAGTCTCCTCTCAAGAAGAAACAAAAGAAAATTTCTGAAGACACGGAAGTTTTTCAAAAGTATCCGGTTGTCAAGACTATTGGGGACACACAACCAGCTCGTTATACTGTTCTATGTGAACGCCCAGTGCTTCCCAATCGGTATGTATGTCCTCGCACAACTATTGAGTTGTGTATTGATACCGAATTTGAAAATAAACTGGTTAAGGTTGGATGGAGTAATCTTTATTCGATGAATGAGCCCTCTTATGCTCCTCTTACCTATGAGTTCCTCAGTTCTTTCACGGTCACTAGCGATGGTTTGTTATCTTTTCGGATTGCAAATAAATATCACGAGATTACAAAAGCTCGGTTGGCCGACATGTTTGATTGGCAGTTAGTAGAGCAACAACCACTTCCTGAAAATTATGAAACTCCCTTTTGGCTCAAAATTACAGGATTGCCAAGCACTCAAAGATATATTGCTCAGACTGCCTTGGCTTCAGATATCATCAGCCCATGCTATCGTTATTTTGTTCGAATTTTATCATTTACCCTATATGGTCGTGCAGAGAGCAACAATAAAATTCAAACTGGGGAGCTTGCTTTGTTGTACTATTTTGATGCGGAGCTTCCGGTAGACTGGACAAGTTTGTTGATAGAAAGGTTCTTGTATCAAGCTGAGCGGCATACTGGTGCTCTGGTCATTGGGGGATTTGTCACTCGTATTGCTGAGCTACTAAATGTTTTTGGTCGTTACACGACTAATTTGAAGGCAGCAACAGGGTGGTCTACACAAATTAATCTTAAGTACATCACTGGTATGCATATGATGCGTCGACATGGTAAGAAAGGGTTGTCTCTAGCACCTCACAAACGCGACGGAGTACAACCAGAGGTGACTACAGAGCCAGTGATATCTCTCGAGCAACAAGTTGCTGAGCTAAGGGCAAACCAGATGTAAATCATACAAAATCAAGAGAGGATGGGGAAACAATTGGATGACATCTCTGCTTCTATTCAGAGATATTTCTCGCATCCTACACCTTAATCCTAGGGGAGTTTTCTTTCTTTTTAGTGTAGATTTTTATTTTGTTCTTTTTGTATTTTGTTAGTTAGTTCATTGGGGACAATGAACCACTTAAGTGTGGGGATGCGATCCTAGTGTTAAAAATCCAAAAAAAAAAAAAATTAAAAAATTAGAAAATCTTGTATATTGCCATGTCCCGTAGTGTGTTAACAAGGATAATTACACATCATGTGAGCTTCTTTTGCATAATTAGTTGATATGTCATGTCTATAGAAAATCATTTGTTGCATGATGATTCCTAGTATGTGCTTGCGAAAATTATAAAATTTGAGATGCATCTTTGTCAATTTTAGTAAGTACTGAAACATACTTTCACCTTGTGAGATCTTGAGCCTAATCTGTGATTGATACTTTCTATATCAATCGAATTTTTATTGTTGTGTGTTGTTCATCATTGATTATGTGCTCTAGAACTTGTTTTGAACCTTGTTGAGACTACATGATATGTGTATGCATGAAAATGATAAAGGCGCTAGGATAAACCTCATTTACCTAAACAGTACCCATAAATTATATCCCTAGTGAACCCCTTTGAGCTTTATATCCGTTCTTTTGATATGTCACCACTCTAAATGCTTGGACCTATTTTTTTATCCTTGTCTTGATTTACTAGTAGAGCAATTTGATTTATTTGAGGGTTGGTGAAAGCATAGTGTGGGGATTCTTTGTTATGGTGTGCTAGTTTGGTGGGAATTGGAATGGCTGGCTAGCTACTTCCTCTTTAATAAGATTGAAGAAAGAAAAAAAAGGGAAAAAAGAAGAAAAGTTAAGTACTCCTTTGAGACCATTGGGTGGCAAGTGTAATATCATATGAAAGGGACGATCCATGTACATGTGCTGGTATTAAGTGCATTGTACTAGAAATTAAGGAGGATTAACCTAATAACCCTTTTTTTTCTTGGTGACTTTTCACTGTCCTTGGTTACTGGAGAATTACTTAACTTTGAAAAAAAAAGAAAAAAAAAAAGAGTTTGTGTTCATTGGTTTGTGCAATATGAAGTGGGAAACTACATGGTTATATGTGCTTGGACTTAATGCTTGTAAGAGTTCGTTCAGCCTTTGCATGATTTGATTTCATATTGAGTGCTTAATTAAAAATGATCATTATGCTCTATTAGTTTGTCAAGTTAGCCACTTGTGAGCCTTTTTCTTGATATCCTGCCCTTCGCCTTAGCCACATTACAACATTCGATAAAGACCTTTTAATTTGTGTATGCATATATTCAAAGTAGTGGAGATTTGGTAGACAACCAAGCTTATGGTACCACGTAACTTCATTGATTGAACTTGAGTGAATACACTTAGCCTATACACTTGTGTGATTTGAGAGTTGTGTGAGTTTTTCTATCCATAGCATGTTACTTACCAAAGGCGACATTGATGATTGTTTCATGTTATTTTTTGTCTATTTAGACAATGTGTGTGTACTTGAATTATTGTGTACAAATGATGTGCGAATTAGAAAGACTGTCAAAATTGTGTAATTGTAGTTTACATGTGTGAAATGCTATGAGATGTTGCATGCTTGAGACTTGGCAGAAAAGGAAAAAAAATGAATTTTGTAGGTAAATTCACTATAAACCTTCACGAGACAACACTCGTCCTACTAGGGCTGCTTAGGGGTTTAAAGGCTTGTTGCATATGCTCAATGCAATCGTGTCATCTACGAAAATGATGTTAGTTAGATAGGACTTAGTTTTTTTTTGTTTATTTGCCCGAGGACGTGCAAATGCTTAGTGTGGGGATGTTTGATAAAATATATTTTTATGTATATTTTAGATGATTTTATTCCCATATTAATTATATTTTGCATTGATTTGGATATTTATTTAATAGATTTTAATGATTTATTGTAGGAAATAAAGAATCCTTGACTTGGAAGGATTTGGAGCGAAAAGACCTATTTTGGAGTGAAAATAGAAGAAAATTCGTATTATTTGGCTATACGGCCTGCAAATACTGTTTGGGCCATATCTAGAGATCCAGAAATCCGTTTTTGATCATCTTACAGTCCACGCGAAGCTTGCAAGATTTCCTTTAATTCAGAGATGGGCCCAAAAGCAAAGTCCAACTGGAAGAGCCCGAAAACTGGGGAGCAAAAACAGCTGCGAATTTTACATTAAATTCCAACTCTATTATGGAATTCTATTTGGTATTATTATTAGAACATTAAAAATACTTTTAATATTAGAAATAGGATCAGATATTATTATTGGAGGATACTTTTAGTTTTGTTAGGAGTTTTTATCATTAGTTACAAGAAGACATACGGACGTTTACAAAAAAACTAGGGTTTATGTCTTTCATCTTCTTCATTGGATTCTTTGTTTAAGCTTGGATCTCAATTTCTTCATTAATATAAAAGTTTAAGGTATTCTTAATCTCTTCTTATTTATTAGCATATATTTTCTATGACTTTATTTATTGTTCTTGTTGTTTTTATTGCTAATATGAGTGAGTAGTTTTATCCTAGGGTTTAAGGGAAGCCATGTTTGCACCATGACAATTCTCTGATTTGTTAGTAGTTTAATGGGTAAAGAGTGATTCTAATTGATATGTTTTATTATTTAATCTATGTAATTGGCCAATATCGTGGATTAATTGTATGCAAATAGGGGTAATAGATCGAGAGATTTTACTCGCTAGAGGCATACATACGATTAGAAGATTTGAGGATTAGTGCGAGAGCATAATTGGATTTCTGAAAGTGTTAATGCTTGAGAGAGATTAACCATTAATTTAATTACTCGACCCAATAAATTGTTATATTTCAGTGAATGTTTTGGTGTAAGCATGGTGAACCTATATTGCCCTAGACTTTAGTTATTTGATTTTAACCACACAAAATTTGCATTATTTAGTTAGCTAAAAATTCACAACACTCGATTTAATCCAGAAACAATTTGTAGTAGTTGAATTAAAATCCTTGAAACAGTCTCTTTGTGGATACGACCCGTACTTGCCTATATCTGCTAACAACAGACACCGTGCACTTGCGGTATTACAATTTTACACATCAAGAACCAAATATAATATCATCTACATAGATTTGAACAAGTATTGTAGAGCCATTAACATTTCTAAAGAAAAGAGTTTTGTCAACAGTACCTCTTGTGAAGTAATTATCTAGAAATTTTTTTGACAAAGTCTCATACCAGGCTCTAGGTGCTTGCTTTAGTCCATAGAGTGCTTTCAACAGATAATACACATAGTCTGGAAAATTTGGATCTTCAAATCCCGGAGGTTGGCTTACATAAACTTCTTCCTCCAATTCTCCATTCAGAAATGCACTCTTGACATCCATTTGATAGACTTTGAAATTGGCATGGGTTGTATAAGCTAGAAAGATTCTGATGGCTTCAAGTCTTGCAACTGGAGCAAATGTCTCATCAAAATCTATTCCCTCTTGTTGAGAATAGCCCTTGGCAACCAATCTAGCTTTATTCCTTATTACAATGCCATTTTCATCCATCTTGTTTCTGAATACCCATTTTGTGTCAATAGAGCTCTTGTTCTTTGGCTTGGGTACCAGCTTCCATACCTTGTTCCTCTCAAATTGGTTTAGCTCCTCTTGTATTGCTAGAATCCAATCTGGATCCAATAGAGCTTCTTCCACTCTCTTAGGTTCCTCCTACGATAGAAAACTACTGTATAGACATTCATCTTGAGTAGCCCTTCTAGTCTGCACCTTAGATGTTGCATCACCAATGATCAATTCGAAAGGATGATTCTTGGTCCATTTTCTTTGAGGTGGTAGATTAGCTCTAGATGAGGTTGCCTCAGTATTGTCATGATGTGAGATAGAGTGTTGATTGGTTGAAACTCCCCCTGAGTTACTGATCCTTTGAAAGGAACTAGGAGTTCTATCAACTGATGAAGTACATTGATTATCCGTTGATAGACTATGATCAACGGATGCTTCATTATGTACTTCAACGGATGATGCACTTTGTCTTTCAATGGATGCTGAATTAAGACTTTCAACTGATGCAGCATTTTGTGCATTATCCAAAGGCAGATTTTGAATCCTTTTCGAGGTGCCTTCTCCACCATTCTCATCTTCACTATCATCACAATATATCTCAATGTTGTCAAATTTGAGTCCTTCATGATGTCCCTCATCTGTTAGTCCATCAATCTTTTTATCATCAAACACAACATGCACAGATTCCATAACAATATTGGTTCTTAGATTGTAGACCCTATAAGTTTTTCCAGCAGAATAACCAACAAATATCCCTTCATCAGCCTTTGCATCAAACTTCCCTTTGTGATCGGGTTGATTCCTTAGAATGTAGCATTTGCAACCAAAGACATGAAGAAAGTTTAAGGTTGGTTTTCTTCTCTTGAATAATTGATAGGGAGTCATGCCTTTTGCCGGATTAATTAGATAAATATTCTGAGTGTAACATGCACAGTTAACAGCCTCAGCCCAAAAATATGTTGGGAGTTTTGACTCTTCAAGCATTGTTCTTGCAACTTCAATGAGTGATCTGTTCTTCCTTTCCACCACACCATTCTGTTGTGGAGTCCTTGGAGCTGAGAACTCATGCATGATCCCATTTTCTTCACAGAATAACCTCATGGTAGAATTCCTGAACTCAGTTCCATTGTCACTCCTGATATTCCTTACTTTGAAATCTGGATGATTGTTGACTTGCTTAATGTGATTGATAATGATTTCACTAGCTTCATCCCTTGATCCAAGAAAGTAGATCTATGAAAACTTTGAGAAATCATCTACAATCACTAGGCAATATCTTTTCCTTGAAATTGATAATACATTGACTGGTCCAAAAAGATCCATGTGTAGCAGTTGTAATGGTTCATCAATTGCTGATTCAAGCTTCTTACTGAATGATGTTCTCTTTTGCTTTCCTTTCTGACAAGCATCACACAGTCCATCCCTTGAGAATTCCACTAGAGGCATTCCTCTAACTAAGTCCTTTTTGACTAGATCATTCATTGTCTTGAAATTCAAATGGGACAGCTTCCTGTGCCATAGCCAACTTTCATCTGGACTTGCTTTGCTGAAAAGACAAGTAATTGATTCTGCATCTGTAGAGTTGAAGTCAGCCAAGTACACATTCCCTTTTCTAACTCCAGTTAGAACCCCTTTGTTGTCCTTCTTACTTGTGACAACACAGGCTTCAGAATTGAAGGAAACAATATTCCCTCTGTCACATAGTTGACTGATGCTCAATAGATTATGTTTGAGACCATCAACTAATGCAACTTCATCAATAATGACATTTTCTTTTGAAATCAAGCCATATCCCATAGTGAACCCTTTGTTGTCATCTCCAAAGGTTATGCTAGGGCCAACTCTCTCCTTGAATTCTGTGAGCAAGGTGGAATCTCCTGTCATATGCCTTGAACAACCACTGTCCAAGTACCATAGATTCATTCTTTTTCCCTGCACACAACAAAACCAAATCAAGCTGATTTTGATACCCAAGTTACCTTGGGTCCAGCCTTGTTAGTCTTTTTCCTAGACTTCATACTTCCTGCATCTGTTGACTTAGGTAACTTTGGGTCAACCTTGGTCTGGAATTTAGTTGGTTGAAGTGTAGGGTTAATCACAGAATCATTTAGCACATTTGGTTGAATTTGATAAGGCATAGATTGTGCAAACATATTATTCCACATAGGCATGTTGTATGGCATTTGAGGCATACTGAATGCAGCAAAATAAGGGTTATTAACATATGGCATGTTTGTAAAATGTGCATGAGGATTCTGTTGAGACATAACAGGCATAGCATGCAGAGGTGACATAGACATGTTAGGCATGGAAGGAGTTAAAGGCATGGGAGCATTCTTAACAGACTTGCAGTTAGCAGATAGATGATTAACACTTTTACAATGCACACAACTTTTTCTAGGAGCATACTTATCAGGTGTGTAATTGTTGTGTTTGTTAATCCCTACCTTCCCATTTCTATTAGATTTCCTTTTAGTTTCCTTTTTATTCTCAACCAACTTAAGCCTATTTTTTAACTGATCTAAAGTCATGTGTCATATATTCACCTTACTGGCATCTTTGGATGTGCTAGCTTCTTCTTTGACAAAGTTCTTGGAAGTTGAACCAAACTTCTTATTGAGATTTTTCAAATTATTCTCTTTAGAATCACTTGCCTGTTTTAATTGATGAGCCTTCAACGGATGCTCCTTTTCTTCCTTCAACGGATAACTTTCATCATCCGTTGATTCCACATCCGTTGACAATCCATCAATTAATTCTACTTCCTTTTTGTTTTTCTTTCAGGCATTCTCACAGAGTGATTCAATTCCCTGAACCTTGACAATCTGAGCACTAACATCCCTATATGTTTTCCAGGCCTTGATTACATCTTGGTCACGTTCTAATTGTTTAGAAAGAATTTCTATTTTCTTAACAGATTCTTCTAGTTCACTCTCAACAGATAAGCATTTGATTTTAATCTTTTCAAGCTCAATTACCTTACCCTCTAACACAACATTTCTATCACTTAAAAACAAATTATTCTCTTTAATTCTTGTGTTTTCTTTAGCTAGTGATTTAAGAGAAACACGCAAATGATAAAATTCATTGGACATATCATTTATAGCTTCATTGCATTCAATTTTAGAAAGCTGAGAGAGGTCAGTAGTAATTACCTGGTTGCTTGATGAACTAGTTTCATTTTCATCAGAATTAGCCATCAGTGCTAGGTTGACATATTCCATATCATCATCTTCATTTGCTCCATCAGTTGCCCAGTCATCCTGAGTCAGAAAAGCTCTTTCCTTTTGTTTGAGCAGATCGAAATATTTCTTTTTATAATCCACTTGCTCAAATTTCTTCTTTTCAGAAGTTGGCTTTCTGCACTCATTTGCAAAGTGCCCACTTATGCCACAGTTATAACATTTGAACTTAGATTTGTCCACCATGTTCTTGTTTGGCTTAGTGAATCTAGCATTTTTCTTGAATTTCATCTTTGCAAACCTTCTGGACAGAAAAGCCAGATGTTCGTCAACATCATCAGAGTCATCTTGACTGGAACTATCTTCAACCTCAGCTACTTGCTCATTTCCCTTGCTTGATTCTGATTTGCTTGTGCCAATTTTGAGACTTGGCATTGTCTTTTCTTCATTCCTGGCTTCAGTCTTCTCATTGTCAGCTACAAGTGCAACTGATCCACCTTTTCTCTTTTCCTTTTCCAACAGCTCATCTTGCTCCATCTCAAGTTCATAGGTCTTCAAAATTCCATATAATCTCTCAAGTGTGAAGTCCTTATAATCTTGAGAATTCCTTAGTGAAACAGTCATAGGTTTCCATTCCTTTGGTAGAGACCTCAGAAATTTTAAGTTGGAATCCTTGACTTGGTACACTCTGCCATACAGCTCCAATCCATTCAACAGTTTCTGAAATCTATTGAAGGTGTCATTCAGTGATTCTCCTTCTTCAAAATGAAAGTATTCATACTGTTGGATGATAAGCTGCATTTTGTTTTCTCTAACTTGTTTAGTACCTTCACAGATAAGTTGCACAGTATCCCAAATTTCCTTAGCAGTTTGGTTGTTAATGACATTATCAAACATATCTTGATCTAGGCCATTAAACAGAATGTTCATGGCTTTCTTGTCCTTGTGAACCTCTTTAATATCTTCATCAGTCCATTCTGCTTTTGGCTTGGGAATAGACTATCCGACAGCAACTGTGGCAGTTGCAGTTGTGGCTACCTTGTGAGGGATGTGAGGACCATTTTCAATGCAGTTGATGTAGCTTTTATCTTGAGAGAGAAGATGTTGATGCATCTTCACTTTCCAGTGATGGTAATTATCTCTTTCCAGGATTGGAATCTTTACACTAATATCCTTCTTACTCATGATGTTAGTAGAATAGATCTTTAAACTCTTTGTAAGTTAAGAGCTTGCTTTGATACCAATTGTTATTTCCAAGGAACTAACAATGAGATTTACAGAAGGGGGGTTGAATGTAAATCTCAAAACTTTTTCAAGTTTTGAGCAGTTTCAAAGGCTAAGTGTTTTGATGAACAGTTGTGTGTGAATTGCTTTGAGCAGGTGCAGACAGATATGTATTCAAGATACAAATGTAAAGAACACAAACGCTTTAAAAACTTTTTCGGTGGATTTGTTGTTCCACCAGAGATGTGTATTTCAGAAAATCTGTGATTCAAAAGAATTGATCACAGCTGCGTCCTAGTACAAACTAGATGATTTTCTCTCTATATTTTTCTAAACAGCTCTGGAAAATTCACCATCTAATTACTAGCTGCAACTTGGTTTTTATATCACCAAGATTACAAGTGAAGACAAAAGTACAAATACAATTAAAAAGGTTCTTCACATATTTCTTCTTCATTTCTCTATCCAATGCAATCTAGGATAAACTGTAAATCTTTGAATACTTCCTTATTTGCACCAGAATGGAAATGCTGCATTTTCTTGATTCCTCCAAGAGGCTACCACATTCCAATTGTCTCTGTCAACCCATGTGCCTCTGTCAGCTTATGAATTGTCACTGTCAACTGCTATTGAACTTAGCATCCGTTGAAGCTTTCATCCGTTGATGGCTTTATTCGTTGATGCTTTATCAGTTGAAACTTTATCCGTTGATGCATTAGCAGTTGAAGCTTTATCCGTTGATGCACTCATCCGTTGATGGATGTTATCCATTGAAGCTTTAGAGACATCCATTGAAGTTTTGTTTCTCATCCGTTGAAGGCCTTTAATCTATCAGTTGATACTACTTCATTTATACAAAATTACAAGGCATGAAATATTTACAGTTAGCCCTCCTATTTGCATATCCACTAGTAGTCAACATGACTTATAATTTCCCACAACATCTAAGAATTATAGCTTAAATACAGAAACTGAAATGTGCTACAATACTAAACTTATTTCTAAGTAAAGCTACTCCATCAACGGATAGCCAGAGTGGTCTTATCCGTTGAGGCTACAAACACTAGATTTTTACTTAAGTGTTTTGTTTAACTTATCATCAAACTAATACACATATTCCTAACACCATTTTTTATTCATCAGCATTGCCCAATATTTCAATGTTAATAATACCTTAATATGTCTTAGTAGCATCATTGTGGCATAATGTGACATAATTATCCTACTAGAATGAAGCATGTCAATAATGCAATGTTGTCTCATTCTTCCTTAAATTTGAACTTCTCATGAATCTGGTACATTGTCATCGCCATTATATTTAACAACGAAATATACAAATATTTTCAATAAGTTCTTGCATTTCTCAAAAAATTCATCATCTGTAATCACCTGCAAACTGTTTTGTACTTGAAAATCCCAGTGTCATAGTAAAATCAATAATTCAAGTGTCCAAAAAAAAAGATTGAAACAACATATTCGTTTACAATATACAGTGTGTTAAATTGTAAACATGTAAAAGTTCAATTCTCTTCTTATCTCTTACACGATAGGCTTTATAACTACCATTTTTAGTCTAATTTTTATTTCCTTAGGCCTTATGTTCACAATAAAATGTCATCAAACAAATCGTCTTGAATTTAGCGCTTGCAGTCTGTCAGTCGAAGTTTGAGGCACCAGATTAAGGCCAAATTTTGAGACATAGTTAAGTTAAATTCCGAGGCTTCAAGTGTCATTCTGTTAAGCATTGCTCTATGATTGTTAATTCTTCATGTTGCACCTTCTCATTAGTCTACTGAATTAAAATATATTAGCCAGTTAGTGGTCCTTTACTAGAACACACACATGCTCTTCTACATCATTGGACAACTTAGACATTGTCGAATATTTACAAAATGATCACTGATCATCAAACTCTGCATAGTAAAGAGAGTATATCAAATTGTTATGGCTCATCTAGATGCAACATTTTTGCGAGTACCTAAACTTGTTAAGCAAATTTTAATGAGGTATTATACATGTTATACTATTGAATAAAGTTTTTCGATTGTTAGGAATGTCTCTTCTTATGATCCTTAAGAACACATGTAACCATTAAAAATCTTAGTACACAATTTGCTTAATGCTCAAAACTTTTTGGAGAAGAACATCCTTTCGTTTATATTCAAGTGTTTTACCAAGCAATAGTTCCCGTAGTTTTCTTTGCAATGATCATATTTTTTTTGTGCATCTATATGTTTTTAATTGTTCGTTAAGATAATTAAGAGCATGATCATTTCAGAATACAATATCATGATTCTTTTCATTTATAAGAAGGAATATGGTGCATTTATATATTTTTATTGTCCAATAAAATAATTAAAAGGGCGATTATTTTTTTAGGTTTCTAAACTATCAGATAATAAGCGTGCATAGCGCGGACAGAAAATTATGACTCATGCAGATGAACATTTTTTGCCACTAACTATACATGTTATGCATCATAGTTGAGATAATATACGTGTTATATTAATTAACAAAGCATTCAGATTGTTACTAAGTTCACTTCTTATAATTTTCAATTGCTTAACGCTGAAATCATCTTGGAGAATATAATCTTGGTATTGGTTTGAGACTTTAATCAAGCAATAGATTCCCGTAGTTTTCTTTGAAAATGACTGATTATGTTTTTTTGTGCATATTAATGTATTTGTATTTGTTCGTTAATATAATTAAGAGTTCATCATCTCAAACTATGATCTACCGATTGCTTTCATTTATATAAAAATTTACGTTTAATTAATTGTCGGATAACAAGCGTGCGTAGTACGGGTAAAAGTTTGCAGTTTGTTATAAAGAGTAAAGGGTATAAAGGGAGAAAATTACAATAATATTTTCTATTAAAGTACAATTACTTTGAATGTTGCATTTTTTTTATGGAAGAGTTTTTACAAATATTTTCATATTCTCCGAAAATAAATTTTCATATTCTTCCAGAATAAATATTTTCCAAAATATATTATACATAGAACATGCTCATGTTCTGTAAATAAACGGACTCATGAAATGAACCATGAAATTTATGTGATTGTTTGTGAAATCTTAAAATAAGTAATTTATGACTTAAAATGAATAAGTATCTTATAAGTGATAAGTAGACAAATACCTATAAGTTATATAAGTGTTTTGATAATTTCACTTACGAGTCAATTTTTTTTACCTAAATGAACTAAAATAAAATTGTTTTAAATACAATTATATTAACTCGTGAATTTTACATTAAAATCACATTTTAAAATATTTATTAAAAAATTAAGATAATAAAAAGTGAAAAATCAAAATAAGTTGAGAAAAAGTACGTCGTTGCTAACATTCAACTTATCAGCTTAAAAGTTACAAATTGGACCTTCTAAATTGAATCGACAAATACAGTCAATAAGTAATAATAGATGATAACTTATAAGTAGAAAAGCTACTTAAATCGGGTCAGCCGTACAGAACCCCGAAATTAATATATACGTAATATCAACAAAAAAAAGGAAATTATGGGCCTAAGCGCACCCTCCTAATTGGAAAAGATCACGGTTTGTTTTCACAAAAATATAGAGCTGAAAAGAAAAACAGAAGAAGCAGAGAGAGAGAGATGTGGGAAGCGATCTTACTAACGCTGGCAGCCACCGCTGGAAATAACATCGGAAAAGTTCTCCAGAAAAAAGGCACTATCATTCTCCCTCCTCTCTCCTTCAAGCTTAAGGCAATACAACCCACACCCCCTTTCTTTTTTATCTTATATGCTTGCATTTCTTTTATTTACTTTCTTTTTCTGTAATTTGTCATTTACTTTATTCTTTTTTGTCAATTTCTTTGACCCATTTCGTGTAATTGTTTTCTTTGGCGATCTTGTAGCCTTATCTTTGTTCAAGAACAAATTTTATATCTGTATGTATGTATATGGAAAATGTCTGGTTTTATTTTGTTTAGAAAATTGAAGGGCGTAATATCAACACTTGTTGAAGTGGTTTACATTTTTATGATCGTGTCGTAGTGTTAACAGTAGTAGATTTCACACATTAGGCCCCTCTTTAACTTCATTGCACGTTTGCTTTCAAAGATTATGCTGCAATGTACTTGTTTATATCCAATCTGATGATTCTATTTTTCGGTTACAAACCTTTCCACATTGAGTACAGGGATTCAGTTTATCGGTTTGTCTCTAAACTGATCAGTCATTTAATCAACTATTGTTTCACACAAAACCAGTAAAAAAAATATGTAGTAAAGATCCTTGATTGTAATGGCTTGTTTCCTCATAGTATCGATTAATAGAGAAGTTTTGTAATTTATTGTCTATGTATGATCTCGTACTCGTACGGTAGTCTGTAGTTATAGTCGTAAATAATTACCAGTCAACTGCGCTTCTTCATGTTAGAATTAAATGTGTTTTTTTTCAAGTTTTCCTTATGGAACCTACGTAAACACATTGACTGATAATCTGTTTGCAGGTCATAAGAGCATATGTTTTTAACAAACCATGGATTATTGGTTTCTTGATGGATATATTTGGAGCCTTGCTGATGTTACGAGCATTATCTCTAGCTCCTGTAAGTGTTCCTTCATCCCAATATACAAACCAACTCCATGAAATTTAGTAATCCCAGAATATATGCATGAAGGAAATATGAAAGCAAATATTTTAATAACATATACCTGATAATTGTTTAATATATGTTATCTACACATAAGAAAATGTGAAATGAATGAGAAGGCTTGAAACAGGATATGAAAATGTGGAACAAGTGAAAGATACACTCACAAATGCAACACTAGAATGGTGCGGGTACGCTGGTTTTGTTGAAAAGGAAATAGGACATGAAACTTGGATATAAGTTAAATTATACACGTCACAAAGAAATTCAAGTAATTTATTGTTGTTTGTTTATGTATCTTAGTGATTTACATCTCATCATAATTTACAACACCCTACCATATCATCTTGGATATATTTTCTTATTTTTCTTAATTGAATAAATTGATTATTGTAACCCTCCCCCCACCCCTTTTTTTCTTCCTTCTTCTTAATTGTATATATTGATTATTGTAACCTTCCTCCCATCCCTTTCTTTCTTTCTTCCTTCTTCTGAATTGAATATATTGATTATTGTAACCTTCCTCCCATCCCTTTCTTTCTTCTATGAATTTTTGATTAAAAGTCTAGACTTATGAGTAGTTAAATTTTGCTGCAACTGTTATGTATATATGTATGTGGGTGTGTGGATAAATCTTAGGACATTGCTTGATAGTTTTGGTATGTTTAGACTGTGCCTTCATTTTACTCTGGATCTTTTGAAGTATGTATTATATTTCCTGACCGGGAATAAAATTGTGTCATTCATTGTGCAAATCTAAATTGAGACATGAGAATCAGTCAAGTCAATTTATTAGATCATCTTATCCCCCTTCCCCTTCCCCCCTCCCTTGATTTTCCCAGGGCATTTGTTGGTGGAAAGAATAGACTGAGAGTAGTTAAATTTGACTGTAACTGTCACATTTGTTGGTAGAAAGAGTAAACTCGGGATTAGTTAATTTTGACTGTAATTGTCATTTATATTCGCAGCGCGATATTGGTTTTGTATCATTGAGTAGTTAACATCTAGAAACAGTAAATTGTGCTTTCTTTTTATAGGTGTCTATTTTATTTCTTGACTGGAAACAGAATCGTTCATGGTACATTACATATCTAAACTGACATGAGTCATTTGAACCTTGGTTCTCTTTTCTTAGTTTATTTTAAGAGATAGTAATATTTACAATCTTAATTTTCTGAAGATAATTCATAAGTCTTGAATTTCTATTAGCATTAGTTATAGAAACTGACCATTTTTGGCATGATTTAACACGTGTTCAACAAGTTGCGATATAAGAATACTGTGAAATAGGTTAATAGATCTCCCTGTAACATGAGAATATTATTGATCTACTCCAGGTTTCAGTCATTCAACCAGTTTCTGGTTGTGGACTCGCTATACTTTCTATCTTTTCCCATTATTATCTGAAGGAGATGATGAATGCTGTTGACTGGGTTGGGATCACGTTAGCTGGCATTGGCACCATAGGTAATGTAAGTTATTTAAAGTTGTAGTTATCCAAAAAAAAATTGTTGTTTAGAGTTGTTATTTTCTAAATGCAAAAGTTAATTCTGGTATCTTTACATTTTATGTTTAATACTTAGATGAACGAAGGTTTGAATCTTCACATATTTACGTCAAAAGTTTCTCTTAGATAAACAATAGATCTAGTGAATCAGCGCAATGTAAAGTAAATTCACTCATATCTGCCTTGAAATTTATGGTGATAGTAGAAATTATATTTACGGTGTATGGGGGCCATGTGACATTAGGGATGCTGCCCGAGAGGTTTTAATCGCCAACCCTTTATACTTGTAGAGTTGTAGTTATTCGAGCGTCTTTCTGCAAAAGGTCAACTACTCGTATCTATGAGCAACTAAGGACAGTTTCCTTTGTATACAAATCCCTTATCTATCTCTATTACTCCAAAATAGTCTCTTGATCTCTTCCTTAATAAACTGAAAGGAAAGGTGTAAAACCAACTCTGAAGTGAATGTATTTTCCTCTTCATTTTATCTTTTCACCTGTACTCATGTTTTGTTCGCTAGGCAATGTAGAAACAGAGTGGTTAAGCTAGATTTTGGCATAAATATCGTTTAATAAGCAGAGACAGTGTAGACATGCATGGGGGAAAAATTCAACATTTTAAAGCTAGTTTTGGGGAACTGGGTAATAATTTAGTATTTACTATATAAGCAAATTTAAGGGACTAAATTAAACATCGCGTGCGAAGAAACACTGGGATGAGTTTAAAAAATACAGCTATCAGCTGCTCAACAAAATTTCCATTTTCTTAATACCTCTTTAAGGTGATACTGGACCTCATTTCCAAAATTCTGCCATCACTTTCCACCACTTGCTGAAATTTTACCTCATAATTCTTTAAAATTGTTCTTTGTTTTAAGTTATCAGCCAAGTATTATTATGCCTATGTAATCTGTGCTCCTTGATGTGCAGGAGTTGGTGCTGGAGGGGAGGACCAAGAATCTTCTTCCATTTCAGTTTTTCAATTGCCATGGCTTGCATTTGTTGTTGCATTCATGTTTGTAGGTATCCTAACCTTTGCACCATCTAATATTTATAATGTTTACTTGTTTAGTTGCATTTATCATTATTCTAACAATATTTTAAAGGGAATAGATATATTTACCATATAGTCTATATAAGAATGTACGAAAGTAATTCTGGAGATTGCTGGTTGTCAATCTTCTTGTCTAACCATATCATTTTTTTTAACCAACATGTTTTCTGTTGTCATCACCATTAGATATTAGTCTACCCCTTATACTTTACCTTAGAGCAACTCCACTAGATTCTGAGCATATTTCTTAACAATATTATTAAAATAATTGATCCTAATGATTTAGGACATTTTATTGTATGTCAACTCCAACAACCTTCCCTATATTTGTATCCAGTGGCTAGTACTATTATGTTATTATATTTAAAACTCTAGTTATGTATTTTAAGTAGTGATGGAGAGAGAAATTAGTATTTTATTATTGAAAACAAGATAAGGAATGACTTTTGATTACTTATAAATGAGGCATGAGAGGAGAATCTTAACTTTTAAGCAACCACTAGGACATTGTCGGAGCTCTAATTTGCACAACATTCCCTAAATTTTAGCTTAGGATCTCATATAGCTAACCTATTGGAGTTGCTCTTAATAATGGGCTAGGTTATCTTGACTTCTTAAGCTGTACCGATGAAGCAAATTATTGTTAGTGTGAGGTTGTGTAGTATTATTAATGTGAGGATGCACCAGGATATCTGCAGTTTTGAACATGAAGCACCTTTGTCTTTTGCGTTGGTAATGGTGCGTGTCAATAAGTTATATGAGACCTAACACAAGAGTTTCATCATTCACGATTAATCTTCTGTATCACATATGCTTGTAGTTGTAGGAGCTCCTTGTATGTCAATTACTTGTATCTGAGACGCGGAGATGACCCCGTTACTCAAGAGTTCAGCGCCATTTTTAAAAATGTTTTGCTCATCCATTAGTTTAGTTTACGCCTGGCAGGAGCTCATTATGGCTTTGTTGATTACTTGTATCTAAGATGCCTGATATGAATCCGTTACTCAATAGTTTTGCACCTTTTTTATATGTTTTTCCCCATGCTTTGGTTTAGTTTACTTCAGTAAAAGGATTTCCTTATGGCTTATGTAAGATGCAATCATGTTTCCATCTTATTCAGTTCTACAGATCCATGTAATTCTGTTGTTGTAGGTTCTCCTTAATGGATGGCTTCGTATCTACCGACGGCAGCGTAAAGAGCAGGAGCTGGTAATTCTGTCTAGGTTTTCTGAAAGAATTTTATTTAGTCGTATTATATTGTCAGTCTTATATTTATCTAAATGTAATTTTCTGAATTCCGTTAGATGCAATCTGAAGTAGTCGAAGAGATTATCTATGGCTTGGAATCAGGAATTTTGTTTGGGTATGTCTCGGTTTGAGATTACAATCATCTATTTCTTTTAAGTTCAATTTTTACTTCATCATGTCTTAGGGTCATAGAATTTATTGATTGAGCTTACCAAGTGAAATAGCATCGTAACATGATACTGGTTCTTCAGAACATCACATCCTTATTTGAAAATGGATAACTTCTGTTTTTTTTTTGTGAAGACAAAGGGCCATCAGAGTTGGAATGGAGAGTGTTTTAAAAATACATGGTGCTATAGACTAGTGTTTAAGGGTTTATAGTTGTATTAGCACCCTTAGGCCATTAATTTGGATAGGATAGAATAGGCAAAATCTCCAGGATATAACTCTTAGCTTATACTAACATAAGGTTATAATTATACTGTTTTAAAATTTGACCCTTTTTTTTGCTCAATTAAGAAAAGGACTGGGCTTGTTTAGCATAGCTCAGTAACTGTGCAAACAAATCAAATTAGATTTAAAACTGAAATATTGTAGGAGTACTATTTTTGTGGACTTCTGATTCAGTCCCAGGTGTGGAGAGAAAACCAAAAGTTGTACTCCATCCCGTAGCTTCTCTTTTTAAAAAAAAAATAAAAATAAAAATAAATAATAGAATTGTCCATCTGCATTGTGCCCAGTTTTTGTAAGATGACTTTTTTTTGAATTTTTTCGATCTTCATTTCTCGGGACAAGTTGACCATTTTTGCATTACAAGAACCGTGTTCTCCAGTTCTCGGTTCTCAAGTCAAGCCCTCCATTTTACAATAATATGGATTGTTGTTTTTTTTAATATATTTCTTATGTTTGTACATTGTCTTAGAATACATGTATAAATTTCAGGATGGCATCTGTCATATCAAAAATGGGATTTCTATTCTTGGAGCAGGGTTTCTCCAAATTGCTTGTTCCTGTTTGTGTTGCAATAAGCATATGCTGTAGCGGAACAGGATTTGTCTATCAGGTTTGCAGATGTCTTTGTTCCCTCTTTAAGGAAAAAGGTTCCATAGAAGCATTTTGCAAATGTCAAGGATAAAATAATTGTTAGTTGAGTAAATGGCACAATAATGCAGCTATAAGGTTTGCTTTTTTTGGAAATATAAAGGGCCTCTTTTTGTGAATATAAAGGGGCTCTTTTTGGAATAAATTGCTCTGTCAAGTGAAACTTCTTCCTAGAAACAGAGTTCATTATTACAAAAAGAGAGCAGGATATAAAGTCATAATTTCGGACTTTCTGGAAAAACATAGTGTCAATTAAAAGGACTACAAATCATGGACTCTGTCTTTTGGTTTTATTCCCCTTGACTCTCTTTCATATATTCTCCCTTGTTTTATCACGTCTCCATATTTCATGAGTTTTAACTTTTACCTTATACGTACTCAGATTCTCTGTTTATTGGCTTAAACAGACTCGTGGCTTGAAGCATGGGAGGGCAATTGTGGTGTCCACTTGTGCTGCTGTGGCTTCTATCGTCACCGGTGTACTTGCTGGCATGCTTGCTCTTGGGGAAAGGTTGCCTTCGGCTCCGATGGCCCGATTATGGCTTTTGTTTGGATGGTAAATAATTCCACTTTAATGCCTTTCCCTTGGTGCTCTTGCTAGAAATAGCACCCCCTAAACTTACCATGCTAAACACGAGTTCTCAGCCACAGTCAAATACATTTGGAATTTAATATAAGGTGCGTGGATTTAAAAAGTGATGACTGATGTAACGGGGATTCCAGAATGTTGGTGAATACACATTCAAAGAGAATCAGGATTGAGTTTAAATTGGAAGGGCTGATCTCGAACTTATGGTTAAGAAAATAAGATGGGCTAAATTATCCTTACAGTTACAATTACTTTCGAATTGTGTAATCCATTGGTTGTACTTGCTGCGAAATGCTTGTTGGATTTTCATCCCCTTGAGCCCTTCTGCCAAGTAGTGTGTAGGAAAAATATGATGATGTTTTCTATACATTACATGGGATGAATAGAGAAGCTTAGTAAAATAAAACGAACAAAAATGCTATGCTATAGAAAGTGTACATTCTGTGCTCATCTTGTGTATAAAGTTTATGGTAGGAGTTGCAACTTTATATCGGCGAAACCTTATTATATTTTATTTTCATATTTCAGGCTGTTAATCATCATAGGTGTGATACTACTCGTATGTTCAGCACGTCTGCTACGATATATTCCAAGGCCATGGCGGAGAACAAAGCGAGCCGGTGTTGATAAAAACTTTGGTCTTCGACAGAAGGTCTGAACTAAAGCAAAAAGATTGCGGAAAAACACTTGAAAAACAAGCTTACATGTAAAGATCTAGGGTAATATTGGAGTTGGTGTGTACATTCGTCAATTAACCTTGGAGGTGGAAGGTGCGGAATACAAGATTGTTGATTATTAATTGGGGTACCGAGCCATACTTGTGGCCTGATAAGCTGTTAAAATCTGTGTTTTGTTTGGGTACCCTTGAGAAAGTAGTTGGCTGTATTTTTTATATTGTAGAGGTCTATATTTTGAATAGCTAATGAAAGTTTTTTTTCCTTTCATACCTATCTTTTTTCTGCCAGTTGGAGTAAAGCAGTTTGAGCAAAGAATGGATTTTGATTCATATGCTCTTGGAGTTGTAGCTAAATGGCTAACATTGGGTCCATTTCTTTTTTAACACTGTCCATTTTTCATTGAGAATAATAAACACCGTCCAGCCACAATATATTTTGTTAATTTTAGAGTACTCCTCATTTATGAGAACTTTCAGAAATGATGTCTAAAAAGATAATTTTGGGAAATGATGTCTAGGAAAAATACAAGAGCCCGCACCACTTGGCTCAACGGGTCGAGAGCGAGACTTTAAGAGTTTACGGTCTCAAGGTTCTAGCCTTGGTTGCACGGATTTTAAGTAGAATCATGATGGAATGTTGTGTTATAAGTCTCCGAGATTAGTCGAGGTACGTGGTAAATTGGTCCGGACACATTATCAAAAGAAATTATAAAAATTGGGGAATATACCAATGTTATAAAAAGCACATTAAACTGACACTTAAACATGGGTTTATGCGGAATCGGAGGTAAAAGTGCTTGAACTAGTGCAAAATCGGATAGATAAGCGTTTAGTAAAGTTTAAGCGGGTTTAAATGAAATTAAGCGGATTTTGACTTAATTAAATGGGGATTAAAAATAATTAGAAAAAAGTAAAAAATTATTTTTAAAAGAGGTGTAATTTGATATTTTTAAATGTTACTTATATTTTTTAAGTTAATTATGATTTTGTGAATGATTATTTAATTGATTTATTATAATACGTGGACGTTACCTCTTTATATCAAAAAATATTTATTATTTTTAAAATATATATATATTTATAATTCGGTTAATGATCCGCTTTTAAAACCGTTTAAATATTCATTTTAATACTTAAGCAATAAAAGTTGATCTCGCCATTTAGTTCAGATTTTCCCATTTTACGACAGTATATTGTATATATGATTGATTTGTATGTTTCTCTCATTTAACAGTCGGACAAATGACAATGTCAAGTTTTCAAGTTGACATAAGAAGACAAATGTCAGAAACTTCAACCCCTCCCCACTCATCACTAGAACATTCTATTCTTCCTTCACTCTTTTTTTGTTGCTAATTTAGAACCTTCCATTCTTGTCCAGAACTTTCTAAACCTTGTCAATATTAACACTCTCCCACTCTCCTCACTAACACTAACTAATCAACCTTAATCTCATCACCCTAATCACTGATCACCACTTGTTATATAAATAGTAATGGAAAGTCAGAAAATGAAACAAGTAGTTGTAAGTAGTTCGTCATCCCCCGGGCCTCAGCCAATGGAGGGATTACATGAAGTGGGGCCACCTCCATTTCTTACAAAGACATATGATATGGTTCAAGACCCAACTACTGATACTGTTGTTTCTTGGAGTCCTGCTAAGAATAGCTTCATTGTCTGGGATCCTTACAACTTCTCTGCTCTGCTCTCTAAATGCTTTAAACATAGTAATTTCTCTAGTTTTGTTCGTCAGCTCAATACTTATGTAAGTGCCTTTCCTCTCCTAATTTTATGTTCTGTTTCATGTTTGTGCTTTTTTATAGGATTATATTATGTGGGTTGTTCTTGCTTTTGTGTTGGGTGACTTGGGGTTTTGTGTAAGATTTATTTTCATATTCATTTTGCTGCATGTGATTAAGGTTCTTAGTCATGGGTTTTGTAGAGCTTCTAAAATGTGTGGGATTATAAGGGTTTCTATGTAAATAATTTCGGATCATGGGTCGTGTTCGTTTTCTAATTTTTTTTAATGAAGTTCTTTTTGGTTATTGTTAGCAGGGTGAATGCTCGTGTACTCGTATTTGTCAATCCTAATTGGTAGTGTAGACGAGCTACTAGTTTTAAGTACTACAATCAAAATAAGTAGATTCTTTTTTCTTGGTTGTGTTTACGATTTTTTTGGTTCTTTTAATATCTTTTTTTTCTACTTTCTGTTGACAATAAATTTCTTGATTGTTGATAGCTTCTATGTTGAATTGTTGAAGACTAATGTAGAAAATGCTATCTTTCTGTCTCGATTTTTTTTTTTTTTTTGTGTTCAAAGGGATTTGTTTTACCTAGTTATGCAGTTTGCAAGTTTTCTGATACATAAATTGTCTGAAATGATGCAGGGGTTCAAAAAAGTGGATCCAGATAGATGGGAGTTTGCGAATGAGGGGTTTCTAGGAGGTCAGAAGCATCTCTTGAAGACTATCAAAAGAAGGAGGAATGCCATCTCACAGGGAACTCAGCAGCAAGTGGCTGGCGTCTGTGTGGAATTAGGCCATTATGGAATGGAAGAGGAGCTTGAAAGGCTCGGGCGTGATGGCAGTTTGTTATCTGCAGAAATTAAGAAACTTAGACAGCAACACCTGGAGTCGAAGAATGTTATTGTTGCAATGGAGAATAAAATTCAGAGTATGGAGTCTAAGCAGCAACAGATGATGAGTTTCCTCGCTCAGGCAATTAGGAATCCTCAATTTATGCAGCAGTATATGGACAAGTTTGTACAGATGACTGATCAGAATCAGATTGATATGGGGAGGAAACGGAGGCTAACTATGAGCCCAACCCGAAATGTGGAAGGTTCGCAAACCCAGGGTTTAGATCATTTGTACCAGCAAAGAGAAAAGTCAGCTGATATTGAAACAGACATGGAGTCATTTTTTTTAGCTTCACTGAACGAAGAGGCAACCAGTGGAATAAAGGATGAAATGTTCTCATCGGGAGGTGGAGAGTTGGATGCTTTAAGTGAGGTTTGTTGGGAGGAGTTACTTCATGAAAATCTCGGGCCCGTGAATGCAGAGAAAGAAGAGATGGCTAGTGATTTTCCGGGTGTAGAAGTGGAAGATTTGGCTGCAGAGTCACCAGACTGGGATAGTGAGGATCTAAAGCAACTTGTTGATCAATTGGAATATCTCAGGTCGAATCCGTGAGTAGTCAGTTATGACCGAGAATTTGGTATTAGGTGTTTGTGATGTACGTGATGTCGTGATGTGGTCTCTTTCAGCTTCATCCCCTATTAATCTTTGGTACTTTGTGTCGTTACTTAATTTGTACTTCTGGTTTTTTTAAGTGCTTAGCTAATTTGTTTTTCATACAACAGGGGTGAAGAGAGTTGCAGGGAAGAGACGGAGTGTTATTATATCCTTTGAAGGACGATATTATGTCCTTTCAATAATTTACATTTACAATTTTTTCCTCCTCAATTTTGACAGTAACCTTTCATTTGTTTTTTCATTTATGCATTTTCAGGATACAAACCTGAATTATTATTTATATTCTCTGTTTTTTTCTCCCTCTAGTTATATGGTCTTTGCAAGCATTAAGTTTCTGCAGTGTAATTAGTCTAACGAATTATCATAAAGTAGAGGTTTTAAGATTAATATATGACAAATTAATAATTATACATGTAGAACCACTGTCTAGGTTTTTGTCTGGAAGAAGTAACAAAGAATAATAAACTCGGCATAGGTGGGAGGTAGGGGGACACTTTTATCTTTCTGCCGAGTTTAAGGTACTCCAAGAACAGTCATCCTTTTAGGTGGTGGTATCGTAGTCTTATGAGTTTACATAGCTCATAGTTGGTATTGTAGTTTTATTAGTGTTTAATGCAAGAACACTATTTTGGGTAATTTTAGCGAGTCCTGATGATATTTGACTCAGTTTGGGAGCAAAATATTGCTGTGTTAGCTGCTAGTTATTTATGTTTACAAGAAATATTTCAACTTAGAAGAATTAGGGTTTGGCAATTGTAATTAATTGCATGTACGAGGCTTAAATGGCTTTAAATCTTCTAAAAGATTATCGATGATTGCCACTTTCTGCTTGCTTGGTCTTTAGTAACCTTGTGTTTGCAGGCAACTCAAAACCTACATCAGTTACAGAGCAACTGTGTCCTAAATATCTATATGAGATGAGCCATAGGATATGGCACTCATGTGCTTGCAGAAGTTTCTACACTAATTTAGGTTGATTCTTGGTACGTTATCTCTAATTCAATATAGTGGTCACTATTGCATACACGTCTAAATTAAAATCATTTCATAGTACCAGGCCTAACATTACCTCGTTTGAATTGCTGCTAGCTCATTTTCCACCACTTCACATTTAGGAAGGATTGGTTTCTGGACACGCCTTTATGATAGTAGAGGTAAGTCACTAATATTGATCATAATAAGACTTACTGGCAACTGTTACGAGTGGAGCTAATAGCTGTCAGTAACATTAATATAATCTCTGATAACTCTATGCAGGTGAAATTGTGTTCTTTTGCTTTAAAGATAACATGATAATGGAACAAGTCAATTGCAGGGTTCATGTTTATTGGATTAGAAAAAGCCAAGAAAGACAAGTCAGCAGATCCGGTGATTCGAGTCAAATCCATTGTGAATGTATCGAGTAAGTTTGCTCTTGTCCAAATGACATTAAAAAATTTTGCCAGGCCATCTTGTCGTAGGTCAGGGGGAGATATTCAAGCTCAATTTGTAAATTGTATTTTCAATTGCCCAAAGGAAAATGTTGCTGAGGAAATACCCTTTGATTCTTAAAATTTAAGGTCATTAGAATATACCTCAAAAAAGAGACAAACAAAAGTTGAAATTTGTTCTATGATCGTTTCACTATCTTATGATGCTTATAATATACACACAGATACAGACTCTAATCCGTTTAGATTAATATATACAACATCAATCTCATCACCATATACCAAGACAAACTTGGGATTAGAAGAATCCATGTTGTTTTCTAAGTAAGCATATTTCCATGCTTCAACATCAAACACACCTACTAAATTTTTCTAATGAAATAAATAGTGACCTTGGCACCAATCAGCAAATTTGCAACTAAAGATATGCTTAAGAAATTCCTAGATCACGTCCAAAGACTAAGAATAAAGAAAATGTGATAGTTCTTGTTCATAATTTGAATTGACCTGCACTCGCGAGAGAGCAGGTATAGGCTGTATAGCTGATGACTACCTCATGAGAGCATGCCCGTTAGTAGTGGTAGCAAACAGTTTCTTAGAATGAAATAGCGGTCAACTGAAAACGCAAATTACTATCACGGTAGGCTTCATAACTCATGGACATGAAACTCTTTAGATGCTACCAGAATATTTACATAGACCTCAGGTTTGTCATTTCACTTATGAACCAGTCGAATGGAATAACTAACTCAACCTTTTCAAGGTGATACAGTGGCTATAGTACTTGGTCTTCTTTGTACCAATGATACATAAACAAAGCCAAAGATTCCAACTTCAGACCAGCATAATGAAGCGTGGAAAGTAAGATTAAAATAAAAGGCAATATCACAAATATATATTATTAAAAGGACCCACCATGCATTTTGCTAAATCGTTTATCATGTACAATAAGTACAAGTGCCAAACTGCTGATATCTCTTCATCAAGATGCTTTCTTGACACCCTTCTTTATATTTCTTCCATCTACCATTTGATTCTTGCAGCAGTGAATTTCCCCCAGCAAAATGGACTTCATAAGTGAAGCTTCTCTAACTTTAACAAGGGTGCCTGTTGCTTCAGCTATATGCTCTTTGTTAGCTTTGCTTGCTGCTGTTTTGTGTTACTGCTATGGACCTTATTGGAGTGTTAGGAGAGTTCCAGGACCTCCTGCTTTTCCCTTCGTAGGACACTTGCCTTTGCTTGCTAAGTATGGTCCTGATTTGTTCTCGGTTCTCGCCAAACGCTATGGCCCCATTTTCAGGTCAGTGCACATATTTATAGAAATAGCATGGTTCTGTTTTTATCAGATCTATCTGTATTTCAAGTCAACTGTAGTTCTATGGCTCACTTGATAACGCCGGAGTGTTTATGTTTTAATCTTTTGACTACACCAATATCACACATGTTTGCAATAGGCATAGTATTGTATACCAGCAGAGAGTCTGCTTGGTGTCATTACCATATTTGTTAGTAATGATGTCAGTTCGAAAGCTTACTGCTTACCAGCTAAAAGTTGACATCTGTAGGGAACCAACTGTATGTACTTGAAAGCCAGTAAAATTAGTTGTATAAAGGTCTTGAAATATTTTATTTTGGTACCCCACTTTCACTGTGCTGATCTTAAAGCAGCAGTAAGTAATGGGAAATGCATACTTCGACTCTTAGTATCATTTGAACACCTCTTTTTACTGCCATTATGTAATCACTTTCTTAGCAGAACTGGTAAGTGATGCCACACTAGTAGAAATGACATGCAATTTTTAACGCAAAGTAACCATTTATCTTGAATTAATGGAACGGGGAGAATGTATCTGAAAAACTTAATTCTAGTAACAAATTTTATCTGCCGAGAAACTGACTGTTTTATTTCTTCCAGGTTATTTGTAAGGAAAATATATTAAGTCAGTTGTTGTGTTGATCAGGTTTCACATGGGAAGACAGCCACTAATAATTATAGCAGATGCAGAGCTTTGTAGAGAAGTTGGAATTAAGAAATTCAAATACTTCTCCAACAGAAGCATCCCCTCTCCCATTGCATCCTCTCCTCTTCATCAAAAAGGTCTATTCTTCACCAAGTATGTTTCTTACTTTTGCTCATAAGGTAGAGAATTTATTTGCAAGGCTGTTGCCAAGCAATTTTTCTTGGTTAAATGATCTTTGTTCTTATAAACTGTTGATTCTGCAGGGATACAAGATGGTCAACCATGAGAAACACAATACTTTCTGTTTACCAGCCATCACACTTAGCTAAACTAATTCCAGTAATGCAAGAGTACATCATATCTGCCACTCAAATTATTCCCTCTAAAGAAGAAGACATAGTATTTTCAGACCTTTCACTTAAGTTGGCGACTGATGTAATTGGACAGGCTGCTTTTGGTGTTGATTTTGGCTTGTCTAAACCTCAAAGCAGTGTTTCAGTAAAGAATCCAACAAGCAGCCACAACGATAAAGAAGTTGAGGACTTCATTAAGCAACATATGTACTCCACATCTACTCTGAAGATGGACTTATCAGGTTCCTTTTCGATTATTCTAGGTCTCCTTGTCCCAATACTTCAAGAACCGTTTCGGCAGATTCTTAAGAGAATACCTGGTACTATGGACTGGAAAGTAGACAGGACAAACCAGAATTTAAGTAGCCGGCTTAATGAGATTGTCATGAAGAAAATGGCACAGAAGGATAATAATTCTAAAGATTTCTTGTCACTTATATTAAAAGCAAGGGAATCTGAGACGGCGTCTAAGAAGTTCTTCACTCCTGATTATGTTAGTGCTGTAACATACGAACACCTTCTTGCTGGGTCAGCAACTACGTCGTTTACTCTATCCACAATCATTTACCTAGTTGCTGGGCATCCAGCGGTTGAGAAAAAGTTGCTTGAAGAGATTGATGGTTTTGGCTCACGAGAACAGATCCCAACAGCTGAGGATCTTCAAAACAAGTTCCCTTATATTGATCAAGCAAGTTTCTAGTCATCTTTCTTAAATTTACACACGTCTTGTGATATCTTTCCTTGCTAATAATTATTATTGACAAATTTTGCAGGTGATTAAAGAAGCCATGAGGTTTTATACAGTGTCTCCTTTAGTTGCTAGAGAGACATCAGCACAAGTAGATATTGGTGGCTACACTATCCCAAAGGTAAGATCCTGGATTCCTCACCAAATATATAGGCATAAAGTTAAAAGAAGTGAAGAGGAAAATAGTAGACCATGATCATGATTTGTTTGTGAATGTGCAGGGGACATGGGTGTGGTTGGCTCTTGGAGTATTAGCAAAAGACCCGAAAAATTTCCCAGATCCTGAAAAGTTCAAGCCTGAAAGGTTTGATCTGAACTGTGAAGAGGAGAAGCAAAGACATCCATATGCAAACATTCCCTTTGGAATCGGACCTCGGGCATGCATTGGTGGAAAATTTTCTTTACAAGAAATCAAACTCTCGATTATTCATCTGTATCGAAATTATGTATTTTGTCATTCACCCAACATGGAAAAACCTCTGGGACTAGACTATGGCATAGTTCTGAATTTTAAGCATGGGGTCAAGGTTAGAGCCATCAAACGTACATTAAAGTCTTAAATTTAAGGAAGATGTTCTATATATGTAATTGTCATCCATTTCGTTGTATGTTGAGATTATGAAATAAATCAGATTATATCTGAATTCAGATCAGTCTTAGATTTAATTATGCTATCGAAAAACACAAACAAAATAGGGGGGAATGATACACAACAAGCAATTTAACTAACTAAGGTGTGGATTCATACAGTTATCAGTTTTGGTGAGAGATAAATGCATTTTGTTGCTTTTAAGTTTACTGCCTATTAGCTCGGTTAAGAAAAAGAGTGAATGTAAATATTGTTTGTTGGAGGTTTGGAACTCAAGGCCTCTTCTTAATCTTAACTAACGAATTGCTTTTAACATTCGATAATTTTTAATAATATATTTTATAATATAAATTGAAAAACATGATAAGTTATAACAATATATGTTTTATAATAATTTGGGACTTGATTGAAATTAAATAATATAACATAATATGTTGTTCACGGGACTCGAGCCCCGTAGAAATTGTTAAAATAAGAATATAAAAATTTAAATATAATAAGTTCTTGACGGGGTTCGAACCCTGAATCCATGAGAACAGTTTAAATATTAATATAATAATATTTTATTATTGCATCAAACGGTTCTCATCTTTCAAACTTTAGATTTGACGGTTGTTATTTGTCGTACCAACTGTACCGAGCAACCGAGGGTGTTGTGCTTATAATAATATAGTATAGATAGATGTGAAATTAAGTTATCGGTTCTGCTTAAATGGCGTGGTACTGATCGTGATTAAACAATCATTCATATTTATTCACGAAAAACAACCGTCGTTCAATAAAAAAGATATCAAGTCTTAATCTGGTCAAATGTGCCTAGATTTGAGTTGCGTGGTGTGAATTTGATAATAAACAGGGGCATGTGCTACTGCCCTTGGCAGGTACTGCAGAACCTGCTTGCGAGATCAGGGCAGGGCGATCACCGTCACAGATGAGCAGATCCTTCCAATTGGCTAGAATCCATTTTGTTTTCGGATCCAATACCTCATCCACCACCAACAACTACTGAGGCCTATGAACACATTGCTAATCGGACTGCAAATGTGATCTCTTTAGCAAGAGAATATGCAAGTGACCATGAAAGCTCCCATCGGTCTCGGTCTGTATTTTTTTACCTCGACTTCCTATAGTGTTGCTTTCTTCGTCGTTCATTAGGCACATCCTGCACACTCAAATTCTGCCTAGCTTTTGCACCTTAAATTTCTTCTGAGCTGAGAGATGTCCCTATAATTGGCTATTTCATATTTCCAATCCTTCTACTACATGTAATCCACCAAATTTTATATTATCTTATTTTTTTAAAAAAAATAATTTAATAATTTGGACGCTAAGGAATAAGAATTCTAGTGTTCCACTCTTAATGCCAAAAATATTACATCTCTTAACTTTATTTTTGAGTCGAGTAAAAGCATTTGGCTGATGACAGAAACCAGAGTGTTCTCAGTTTGCACAGTTGTCACTCCAGCTAAAATTCTTCAGCATCCTATAGTTGAAAAATTATTCTTAGTCTGAATTACAAGTAAGACTTCGCTTGGTTGACACATATTATTTACCTGAATATTTGGAATACCTAGGCAGACAAAGTTGTTTAGTTTGACAAAATACATTCAAACCTCTGATAAATTAATAAACTCGTTAAATTAATAATTTCTTGTAATCCCGAGCCGGGTCCTTTATGTTAAATTAATAATTTGCTAAATTTATAAGATAAGCCCGCAATAGGATAAGTAAAGTTGTTTCACTTATCTCCGTAAGCGTGCTCCCGAGTTTTTAAAAGGAGCGAAAGCAAGTGTTATTGAATGCAAATTTAACAATCTTTCACTCCAAAACTTTCACTCCAAAAATAGGATGAAAGTAATTTACCTCCTAATCACTTACTTCCTTCCCATTAAAAAACTTGGGAGCAAGTCGTAAAGGTAGGATAACTATCCTCCTCTTGGACACAGCTCCTACAGAGGAGAGTTTATGATTATGCAATCAGAGCATGTCGCTTAAATATAATAAAAAAAATTATAAGATAATATTTTTTTATTAATGCATATAGATCTCATATAATATATAAATTAATAATTGCATATTGCATCAAAATTATAGATTTATAAGATGCACTTTTAAAATTGATGTCGCCTTATATTTCATCTTAAATCTTTCTTAATGCAACGTACTATGTTCATATTGCAAGAGAAAATTACATAATGCAATTGTTATTTTAAGGACATTTTTTTGTGAGACCGGCTCCAATTGTCTTCACCAACTCCGTCTTCTTTCTTATTTTCCAAAACACTGCTAATAATTTGTTCCTCATCCAACAATTTACTTAAATTAATAAATATTTCTTAATATTATTTTAAGTATTCAATAGATGAAAATAAATTTTTATTCTGAGAATTGTATATGTTATAAAATTTTAAATAATATATTTCGATAAATTAATAAGTTATTAATATATAGATAAATTAATAAATTATTAATTTATCGATATATTACTATTTCGATTAGTTAATAATATTTCATGGTCCCAACGTATTGATTTATCGAGGTTTTACCGTGTAACTATTAGAAATGACCGGGAACTCCAAATACCCATGCAAAAGCAAGAAGTTGCTTACCCTTATACCTAGGTTAGTTCCACTTCTTGAGTAGTAAAAAATAAAAACAATCCATATATTATTAATAAATATATTTATAAATAAAATATATTTCTTTATTAAAGTAGGTGTTAATAAATTTTATATTTATTTTTTATTCCATGTAATAATATTTTATATTTAAAATTTTAGCTAGCCTAAAAATTTACAATGAAGATATTAATATTGAAATCAAATTTTTATTTATTATTTCAACTCAATTTTATTTTAGAATTTATAATGCACATTTATAATTTATTCAATATAAAAATAGCAATTGTTTAAATTCACGTGTTATAATGTCAATACTTATGTTTGTTAAGACATTAATAAAAAATAAATCAGAAAGATAGCATGTGTATAATTATTTTTCTTCTGAATTTACATATTAAAAAAATTAATGATAAATATCAAGATAATTATAATAAGTGAGCTATAATAAATATTAAAGTATAAAATTTGTTATGAAAAAAATGAAACAAGTAAATCAAATAAATGTCGAGTAAGTCACTACCTGCTCTAAATCTATACTATATTATAATAACCGGAATGAGGTATAATTTGGTATAACGGTTATCCCCTAATTTTGGTTATAAAATAAATAAATAAATAAATAGTGTTATATATCTGTTAAATTACTAAATTGTTAAACTAGTAGATATAATCTATTTATCCTACTAAATTGTGATCACAACTTATTATATTATTTAAAAATAAATAAATAGTATTATATAACCGCTAAATTACTAAATTCTTAAATTACTAGAGATAATATACTTATTTATCTATATTATAATATAATAACCGAAATAGGGTATATTTGATTCAACGGTTATTCCCCTATTTTAATTATTAAAAATAAAAACAAATAGTGTTATAGAAATGCTAAGCTACTAAATTGTTATATTACTTAGTCTCCTTATTCATCTAAATAACAACCAAAACTTGTCGTACTAAACTACTAGATTACATTTGATTCCTAATTATTTTATTATTTTTATTATATATCTATAATTATTATATACTTATATAAACATATTAAAATTAATATATAATTTGGATAAATAAAATTTAAAATTTATTTAAATATTAACGGAACCCGTGTATCACACATGATTTTTATTATTAATAAATAAAATAAATAATATTATATAACCGCTAAACTACTAAAATTTAAATTACTAGACATAGTCTAGTACTTATATATATATATTATATTATACCATAATAATTCGAATGATGTATAATTTGGTTCAACGGTATCCCCTAATTTTGGTTAAAATAAATAAATAAATAGTGTTATATATTTGCTAAACTACTAAAATATTAAAATAATACATATAGTCTACTTATCCTACTAAATTTCGACGACAACTTATTTTATTATTAAAAAATAAATAAATAGTGTTATATAATTGGTAAACTACTAAATTCTTAAATTACTAGACATAATCTACCTATCCCACTAAATTACGATCACATGTTATCCTATTATTTTCTTTATAAATTTATAATTATTATATATTTATATAAATATTTTAAAATTATAATATGACAGAATAAATAAAAAATTTAAATATTAACGGCATTTGACACAGGATTTAAACTAATTTATATAAATTTTGAAATATAAATGAGTTCACCGAGGGTAACCAAACAAGCACCACGAACGTGTTGAGTTAGCAAGCTTATGTGTGCATGAATATTAATAATGACATGAATTAAAAGGAACGGATCCAGTTGGGCATGAGTAACTTTACAGGAACTTGGCAAGATTCCATGGAAGACCGTAAATATTCCATGAATCAGGAGAAATGATAAAAATGGGGACGTAATCCAAAGCCCACCACCCAAAATTAAAATAAGCCACCACCAACGGCCCTAGCTCTTTAAACACCACTACACTTCGGCCTACGTATCTCTCGTCTTTAATCTACATTTTATATTCCTGGTGCCCCCTCCACTCCCTCTCCTTGATTACTCACTGCATCATCCCCCCAACTTCTCAACCATGTTAGTTCTGTTTCATGTTGACTAGTACACTCTTCTCAAATTTAGAGTAAATTAGTAGTGAAGAATTTGGTAGTAATTGAATTTCGTATTCAAAACTTTTGACACTTCCTTGTATAGCTGAACAATCAAATAAATTAACATCATTAGTTTCTTCTAAAATTCCAAATCTTTAATTGAAACTTATATTGTAAAATATTCATTTATAGAACAAAACATAAAGGGTTGCACTTTTAATAACCTACCAAATGCTACGTCATAAGCTGAAAATAATTCGACGAGATTAAAAGAGAATGACGTAGGTATGATTTGGTGATGCCCCATCACTCCATGTGATGCAATTTATATATTTATGAAGGCTCTATGATTTAGTTTAGCACCACTTTTTATTGCCAACTTTATCACAGAATATAAGTGGCGTGGATGTCACATACTTCCAAATCACACAGCTCACATCATAATTTCCGATATAAAAAGAATTCATGTTAATTAGAAATATACAAATATCAAGTAATTAAACTCAATTTTGGAAACAACATAAATATTTATTCAAATATTTCTCGAAGACAACATATCCCTTACATATTACCATTTACCCATCAGATTTTATTTTTTAGAGTCCCTTAAATATAGGGCATGGAAATATTTGATAATTTTTAATTTATGAACACGTATTTACAAACGTGTATTGGGACACTTTGATAATTAGTAATTGTACATGTCACTCTCTTTGGACGGGTATATTCCTCTTTGCTTTTACTAATATCATTATTACCTTATTTATTTAATATTATAATTGCCTATATAATTCAACTCAGTCCATACGTCTCTGCTTCATTTCTAGCTTGCCACTAGTAGATCATATTTCTCTTTTATACGCAACAATATCTCCTGCCGGACCATGCAAGGCCTTCATCTTTCCCGGAGATTGCATGACGGCGGTGTTCGCCTAGAACTCACTCCAACGGCTTCCTCACTTGCCATCGACGTTTCGGAATCACCGGAGATGAGAATTGAGCGACTCATCTCCGAGAACCCCGTGGTGATCTTCACGCGCTCTTCTAGTTGTTGCATGTGCCATGTGATGAAGCAACTTTTGTGGAAAATTGGCGTGCATCCAACGGTGATCGAATTAGAGGAGGATGAGATCAGCGCCGCCGGGGAGAATGCGCCTGCTTTGTTTATCGGAGGGACACATGTAGGGGGGTTTGAGAGCCTCGTGGCACTTCATTTAGGTGGTCATCTTGTTCCTAAGCTCATCCAAATAGGTGCTCTTGGGAGTATGAATAGAATCATGATTATGGTCTTGTAATCATTTATGCTAGGTTCTTGTATTTGTATGTCATTTAATATCAATATATGATCATAATTATGTGAATTTTTTGTTCAACTCATGTATCTCTACTTTATATGATCTATCATGTAGTTGATATATTTGAGAGCCTGATGTTCTTGTAAAAATATAAACGATCTGGCTAAGCTGTCTCCGTTGAATTTCAGTGTTGTTGGATCGTAAGATATTTATAGATCCAACACATGAATTTCATGTGTATAAAAATTCCTATTTTGGGGTTCTTTTTTGTAAATATCCATTTTTAAAAAAAAATAATAATACTATCATTTTTTGAAATATTTACAAAATATATTTTACAACTTCGGAACCATTTTACAACCTAAAATATAATATAGAATGCAACTCGAAATTCAACCTCACAATTTAAATTAAATATAACATATTATATAATAATTAATATCGTATTTTTGTAAATATTTTCAGAATTAAAAATATTTTTACAAATATTTTCAAAAGATGGTAAAATAACAAATATATTTTACGAAAAGTTGTATTAATAAACTCCCTACTGTTTTCATTAATCAATGAAAATCTTTTGTTTTATAATACATGTTATACTTTTCATTAAACCAAATTTTTTGATGATTTTTCAAATCATCCGTATAATTATATTCTCTGGGGTTGAACTTTAAAATGTATATTTTTTTGAAAATTAGATGTATTTTCATCTTTAAAGTAAATTTCAAAATTAAAATTGATGATATAGTCAAGGAAATAAAATAATTATTGTAATTGATGACCGTCAAATACAGAATATTCTTCAAGTTAAAATGTGTTTTTTACAAGATTTGCTGGCCTCGAGCACAAAAAAAACATAACCAAGCCATGTCTGAGAATGAAATTATGAAAGTTTTGACCGATGACTAATCCTCTCAATTCCCATATTTAAAGTCAGGGTCAGGGGACAACACTTTTTGTGACTGAAATATACAATAAATAAATGTTTTTCAATACATGTACACAATGGTTTCGTGGTGTAGTTGGTTATCACGTCTGTCTAACACACAGACGGTCCCCGGTTCGAGCCCGGGCGAAGCCATGTCCTTTTTATAATGTTTGCCAAAAATTTAGATGCCGGTCACGGTGACTGCACGAAGCCCCACACAAGTGTAAAAGACTGGAGGCACTTTCTCAGTTTTAAATCCTCTAGATTTGGCTTTGAGAGTTAACTACTACAAGTTAATTGTGATTAGGAAGGAATACACCTCGCAGATGAAGTGACAACAACAATCACCTACTTCGCTGATTTTCTTAATCCCCTCCCTACTAATTGTTTTGTGACTTTTTGTATTATATTTAACTGTCAACAGGAGCCTCATTAGTTGAAACCTTAATAAACACCTAATAGACCAAAATCATCCCCTAATAAATTACATGACCGTCGGAACTGTTAGCGATGGAGGCTCAACATCAGGTTCAATGACCAAAGGCCCCTTTAGATCCAGAAGATGAAAGCCCATTAAATTGACATGGCCGGCCGTTGCTCACTCACAGCAAACACTCCCCCTTAATCGCTGACATTCGTCAGCCTTTCTAACATAACGTAACACACGAACAAAGGTTTGATTATATATATTTAACTGAACCAAGGATAACGGACATTTCTCGGCACACTCTCACTTTACACTTTAAAAACACTCACTTTACACTTTAAACTCTTGTATTCACAAACTCATATTTTCATATTACTTGTTCTCACACCATAGGTGAATCGGGAGAATAATCTCTCGCATTCTTTATATATCAGTATATCCGAAGGACGTTCTATCCATACGCAAATCTGTGCATAATGATAACCTTGTTTCCTCCTTCGGGCTTCTCCTTTCCTTACACAAGCTCTAACTCCGTTTATGCAGAAATGATGGTGTGTCATTAAACTACAAGGTGGGGTTTCTGCAAAACAAAACCGGAGGGGGGCGGCGCCCCCGCGACAACTCCGGTGTAAGAATAAGAATGAGATTTCTTGAAAAAGAAGAAGAAGAAAAGAGCTATTCAAATATATTGTGGTGGTGTGTATATGTGTAGAGAGTAAGTAATAAGTTGTAACCCCCAAACCCTCTTTTTGGGCCTTTTATAGGCTCCCAATTTTAGGGGTTTGTACCCCTTCATCCTAGCCATTGGTGAATGTTGATTGGTGGATGATTGAATGGTCCAGATTATTAACGGGGATCAGCTTTTCCCTTGTTACTGGGATGTCTTAAGTTCTTGACACATGGACTATTGGGATGTTGTCATGCTATTTTGGGTAATATGGGACCGTTGACATCCTGATTGGATGCCACGTGTTCGGGGACCATCTTCATTTGGGTCTGGGGTCCTTTTTCTTTGGGCTTTTATAATGTTTTTTGGGCCTGATAATATTATGGCCTATCACGTAACATCCTGGGCTAACTTGCCACCAACACTGACAGGCACAATCTTAGGCATTTCAGACTCTGGCTCAGGGGCTGGGGTCTCTGACTCTGGCCTCAAGGGTGATATCTGCATAGGAATCTCACTACTCTCAGATAGATCCTCCTCTGGATCTGAACTAACATACACAGGCACCTCTGACGAGGGTGGAATGAGGTCCACTGGGGTACCGGTCAAACTAATATCTGAATCAGAATCACTACCACTACTGGGGTCTTGAGAGAAAACACAAAACAACAACCAAGAAACAACATTAGGGCTAAATAAAACTTCCAACTAACTCACACCTAAACTCTAGTTGCCACTTTAACTTATATACACTTTCCTTAGACTATACCTAATAGTCTAACTCAACTCTATATGAGTCGAACACTCTCGCGATATAGATATACATACCCAAAATACCTCTTTATCCTAACTTGTCTCGGGGACTAGATCATGTTGCTCTGATACCAACTTGTGACGCCCTCAATCTCGGGGTTAGGAAATGAGGACCCACACACCTTTAAACTATGAATAAATTAGCATAAACCCCGATTAACTACTAACAAGATCAAACAAGATATGCCATAATGAAGAATATGAATCTCATCACAACCCAGTGCATCAAAAATCTTCTCGAGATGAACAATCCAATTTTCAGTATCAATAGGAGTCGGTGCTGAACTAAAAGAGTCTGGTTTCTGCTTCACAAACCTATCCAACCATACAAACGGCTCCAGCTGATGGCCTTGACCGTTCTGAATCTGATTCCCATTGCCATTCTGATTTCGCTCATCATTCTAATTTCCTTGGTTTCTCAAAGCCTACTGTACATCCTGAGCTACCGTTTGCTCTATCATCGCCGTAAGCTCGGCTGGGTCAATAGTAAGTGGATCACGTCTAGGAGGCATCTACAATATAAGATGTCGAAGAACACAAGAATAGATAGGATGAAGCAATTTCAAACATATATAAAAATTGTGAAGCAGAATGATGAAGCAAAATGAAATGATAAATAGCAGAATGAAATAAACTTAAATAAAATACCCTTCATATCATCTACCCAAACTCACATGTCAACCTAAATAGGTTTGTTTAAATAAGAAAGAACCTAGCTTTGATGCCATCTTTGTAACACCCCTTCTTAAAAATAGAAGAAGATATCTCTTCTATATATAATAGAAGAACATGGTCATAATATTCATGAGATTAAAAAGTCTCATTAAAAAGACTAAACTACCCCTATTTTTAATATTTATATAAAAGATGTGGTTTGTGGGAATCGAACTCGAGATATTTCATTCACCTTTACAACCTCATACCACTACACCAAATTGTCACATGTGCTTTTATCATACACATAATATGTAGTTGCTAAGGGCTTTAGGCAAAGGGAATACATTGATTATTTTGATACATATTCTCCAGTTTCCCGAATGACAACAATCAGAAGGCTTATTGCATTGGCTTCCGTACATGGTCTTATCATCCATCAAATGGATGTAAAGACAGCTTTTCTTCATGGTGACCTTGAAGAAGAGATTTATATGGATCAGCCTAAGGGATTTGTTGCTTCTAGTAATGAGAGGAAAGTATGTAGACTAGTCAAGTCCATCTATGGCCTTAAACAAGCATCAATAGACTGGCATAAAAAGTTTGATGAAACTGTTTTAGACTTTGAGTTTTTAGTTAATGAAAGTGACAAGTGTGTCTACTATAAGGTTAGAGGTAATAATTGTGTGATCGTGTACTTGTATGTAGAAGATATCTTGTCGTTAGGAACCAATATTGAGATTATTAAGGAGACAAAGAGTTTCTTGAAGAGGCACTTTGAGATGAAGGATATGGGTGAGGCTAGTGTGATTCTTGGGATCAAGGTAACTCAGTCAACTGATGGAATAACTTTGTCACAGTCTCATTATATAGAGAAATCTATACTTGAGAAGTACTCTAGTGACAAAATGGCTTATCGATAACTCAGAGTACTCTAGTGACGAAATGACTTGTCGATATCTCCATTCTTCATGTCTTCAAATTGGCTTATCGATATCTTTGAGTTCTCTAATAGCTTTTTCTGACTTGTCGATAAGTCATTCTGAAGTTCTCGAATGACTTCTCTATACCAGCTAATATGTGACTTGTAGAGATCTTGACTTGGAATATTTTTCTCAAAACAAATTTATTCAACTCCAAGCTTCTTCATAATTCTTATGAGGCATGATCTTCTTGATATTCTTCTAGATAGAATTCTTAGGCTTGACACCGTTTACTGAAAAAGACTCCAGTCTGCCCTTGAACATTTTTACAGACTTAAGTGATACAATACAAAATGCAAACTTAGATTACAATACAACTTACTTAGGGTTGGTAATTTGACTTAGTCTTGTTATTGTACAGGCATGTCTTGCACAATAATCTCCCCCAATTTGTGAGAAAATTGCTTATTACAAATGCATGCATGTTAAAAAGACTAACCCCAAGCTATTATGGAATAAGACTAATACATAAAAAATGACACAATTACTCATTTATACATTAGGTGATTTCTTGAGTTTAAATAGTTACATGCATCAGACAGAGTCTGTTTTTGCTTTTGTTTCTTCTCTAATGAGGTCCTTTAAGTAAACAAGAATTTCAAGCTCCTCTATGATTTGTGTCCTTCTTGGAGTTTCCACAAGTTTGAGTTCGTCTGGTTTTGGATAACCATCTAGCAAATCAATCCTAAACTTTGAGAATGTGCCAGCTTTGACATTTAGAAATCTTCCATCCTTGGAAATTCTGCTCATCCCTTTTTCCTTGAGTTCTTTTTATCTTTTAATATACATTTCCATCTCATCATCATACTTCCTTATCTTCTCCTCATATTCAGCCTTACACTGTGCTAGCCTTTCCTCCCTTATTATCAACCATTCAGCTAAAACAAATCTCCATGCTCTTGTAGCAGTATCCTTATCCTTTAGTAAACTTATCATTCTCTTGATTTCTGTGGATGAAAGTATGACGGCCTCAACCCCGGGGTCAGGAGTTGACGTCACTAAACACAATTACTCAAAAATATAAACAACAGAATTATTATTAGAATATATTAACTTGACCCCAAACCAAGATCCGATCCAGGTTCAAGTATAATTCAGATTCCTATTATTACAAACTCTTTATTCACTAACTACGACACACTAACTTTATTCAGCAACTCCTCAGACCTCATTGCCTGATACAAACTACCTCAGAGGAGCCGGGTCCAGTAGGGGCGAGAACATAGGTCGGTCTGACTGATCTTCTAGGCATCTGCGAAATGTACATAACAGTTTGCAAGGGTGAGCATAATCGCTCAGCAGTACCAAATATGAATAACAGATTAAAACAGTAATGTAACAATAATGGGAACAGAGCTGTAATCATAATATCAACATTCCATAATGATAATCAAAGTAACTGGATATCACTAATTAGCATGCTTTCAACAAAACAAACGTATTAGTGTGCTGTGTACAAACATCAGAGTCCAATTTTAGCATGCTAACCATATTATAAAACCGTTGTATCAATCAATCATGCTTTCATATAATTCACAAATCCCAATCAGATACATAGCGGATATGTGAAGATAGCTGATCAGGATATCAACACCAGACGGCTCTAACTGCCATCCCATTTACCTGTTCCGGAACTCAGAGACTAGCTAGGTCTCTGACCTGCTGGAATAATCGGTTTTATAATGCGCACAACCGAATTAGCCTCTTACGCCACCTCAATAGGCCTACTCTAGCCCCAATGTATCCCATATCTGACCGTTTTATCCAGTTTTCAAAAACACTTGTACCTATCTCATTTTCAAAATCATTTATTTAGCCAGCACACATATAAAATCCGTTTCGCAAATCATTTCATTTGAGACAGGTACCTTTCGAAGTTACTTTTCCCCAAAACAATTCGAAAATAATGATTTTATAACTACAGGGGATACGTAACTTAAAACGTTTCTGTTCCATTACGAGAATAAAACATTTAGCTATTCATATACACTGAACCATAAAAGAATGGTCAGGGGTACTTGCCTTGCAACGCTTTACAAACCCTAATAGCTTTCACGCTGACTTTGATCCTGGAACAACTCGACTGGGATCTACAATTACAGAATACCCTAATTAGTTATACTGACATGCTTGATATCCTCAAATCCTAATAACCCAAATCCGATAACCCGACTCGTATTAATATTATACACATAATCATGCAATTATATTTCTCGAACATAAATAGGGATATCACGAAAAACATAATTATGTATAATTACAAATATATTTTTTTTAGAAAATTTTGGCAGCAACTTCTTTATTTATAAGACTACCCGTCGATTATAGTCGACGTCAACAATTCTCAACCATCCACAATATTATTCTGTACAACCCAACACCAATAAAAATTAATTATTCATATCCAAACATATTTTACATAATTATTTTATTTTATTTATTTATAGAATTTAGGACTCAGAACATCGTCATCACCGTCCACTCCTAAAAAGTCATCGCGGACGGCGGCAAAATTTCGCGGGTACCCGATAAATTCTCGGGTTTCCAACGCAAGATTTCACCGATTAATCCTTAAAATTACTCCGCACAAATAATTAATATCATGAATATCAATCAAAAACCCTGCAGAAATTAGGAAATAAGAATTAAAAGTTATAACCATCAAGCCCAACTGCAGAATTTGGCCCAACAGTAGAGGCCCAAAATAAGGCCCAACTACAAGCCCAACAACACAGGGAGCCCAACAAAACCAAGATCAAACACAAAGAACACAGCCGCACCACAACAGCACAGCCACCACTCCCCATCGCACGCATGGCCTCACGGCCGCCACACACACCCGACACCAACATACACAGACGCACACACATCACAAACCCAGGAGCACACACAGATATATACATACATGTATATATACATGCAAGCAATTTAATTACAACAGAACTGAAGCAAGCCGGGAGTATTACCAGAATTAGCACCACCGGAGGTAACGCCGGAGATGAAGGGAAGAAACGGAAGGAAGAAAGAAAAAGAGAAACTGAAAGAAGAATAAACAGAAAGAGAGACGAGGCGCGTGTAGCCAAAGCCGGGGGGGTCTTGGTTTCTTATATTTTTTTTAACAGATTGCAACTCCACAGCATACGCAGAAAACACGTGTCCTCTGAAGAATATGGAATGGACACGTAGCATTTAGGATAATTAAAGAGGTTTTTACGGTTCGATTCACCCCACAACTTGAAATTAACGAATTTGGGTGTACGAAAAATAATTTCAGAAAATTACAAAAATAATATCAAAATATCATAAATAACCCGAAGTTTATAAAGACATAAATTTTGAAATTTTTAAAACACTTTTTAAGGTGCTCTCCGTACCCGCTTTTTAACAAATAACGAAACGACGCGCGGGTAAAACCATTCCCGAAAATTTCCAAAATAATTTTAAAATTTTCAGAATATTATAAACTTCTTAAAATATGAGTTTCGTAATTTTTAAAGATTTCCATAATTAAATATGGATTTTAGCATTTAACACACTCAGAAAATCATTTAAACATAAATAATTAACAAAATATTGATTTCTCAATTTTATAAAGTTCTAAAATAATTATTGAAATTATAAAATTGGAAAACAAATTTTAAAGGCAACCCAAATATTTATGAAATTAAAATCATCATAAAATCACTTTTACAAGCGAAATAAAATCATATAACTCGCCAATAAATCACATAATTCCAATTCCACATATTAACAAATCATAAATAATTAAATAACAATCAGTAATCGCTGCCAAAATCAATACACACCTTTTATTTATTTACTTAAACTTTTATTACACTTCCAAATAATAGAAATAAAATAAAAATAAAAATACACGAGTCGTTATATTCTTTCCCCCTTAAAAAGATTCTGTCCCCAGAATCTGACTCATCTAAATAAATGAGGATATTTATCAAGCATGTCTGACTCTAATTCCCAAGTAGACTCTTCTACTCGAGGATTTCTCCACAAAACTTTTACTATTGGAATTGATTTATTCCTAAGGACTCGTTCCTTACGGTCTAGGATTTGAACTGGTTGTTCCATATAAGACAAATCTGGTTGAAGCTCAATCTGTTCATATTCTATGACTTGATTCGAATTAGGGACGTAGGGTTTCAACATAGACACGTGGAACACATTATGAATGTGCTGCCACTGCGGTGGTAACGCTATCTCATAAGCGATATTTCCCACTCTCTTCAAAACCTCAAAGGGTCCTATAAATCTAGGGCTAAGTTTACCCTTCTGACCAAATCGTACTAACCCTTTCCAAGGCAATACTTTTAGTAACACCAAAGCTCCTATTTCGAAGTCCATGTCTTTCCTATGCAAATCTGCGTATTTTCTTTGTCTATCTTGAGCTGCTTCCAATCTTTTCCGAATCAACACTATAGCATCTCTAGTCTGCTGAACTAATTCAGGGCCTAACACTTTCTTTTCTCCTACCTCATCCCAGTACAATGGTGACCTACACTTTCGTCCATACAAAGCTTCATAAGGTGGCATCCCTATACTGGCATGGTAGCTATAATTATACGAGAACTCAATCAAAGGTAGGTGTTCATCCCAATTACCTTTAAAATCTAAAACACAGACTCTCAACATATCCTCTATGGTCTGAATCGTCCTCTCACTTTGGCCATCCGTCTGAGGATGATAAGCAGTGCTCATATTTAATTTCGTTCCTAGGCACTTTTGGAATTTAGTCCAGAACCTGGAATTAAATTTCGGGTCTCGATCCGACACTATAGAAACAGGAACTCCATGTTTGGTAACTATCTCATCCAAGTATAACTTAACTAACTTTTCCAATGAATACCTTTCATTAATCAGAAGAAAATGCGCCGACTTAGTCAATCTATCAATGATTACCCAAATAGCATCATGATTCGCTCTCGTCTTTGGCAATCCTACTACAAAATCCATAGCAATGTCTTCCCATTTCCATTGGGGAATCTCCAAAGGTTGTAACAATCCACTCGGTCGTTGATGCTCTGCTTTCACCGTCTGACACACGTGATATTTACTTACCCAATTAGCAATATCTTTCTTCATTCCCGGCCACCAAAAATTTCTCCTCAAATCTTGGTACATCTTGGTACTACCAGGGTGGATAGAAAACCTAGAGTTGTGTGCTTCCTGCAATACCTCGTTCTTCAACTCTGTTATATTAGGAATCCAAACTCTGGACGAAAATCTATACAAACCTTGACTATCTTTTTGAGTACACAGCTCTTCTCCTGTCAAAGTATCCAACTCTTGTTCCATAACTCCTTCTTGACACCTTTTGATCTTTTCCATCAATGATGGCTGGAAAGTAACTTCATATAGCTGCTCCTGACTTTCATTAGGTACTCGAACTTCAATTTCCATTCTTTCTAAATCTTGCGCCAACTCTTCCGCAATCTTAATCATATTCAGCCTTTCCTTTCTACTCAAGGCATCAGCCACTACATTGGCTTTACCTGGGTGATAATTAATTGAACAATCATAGTCCTTAATCAACTCCAACCACCTTCTCTATCTCATGTTCAGATCTTTCTGCGTGAATATGTACTTCAGGCTCTTATGATCGGTGTAAATATCGCATTTCTCTCCATACAAGTAGTGACGCCATAACTTTAAAGCAAATACTATAGCCGCCAATTCAAGGTCATGAACTGGATATTTTTGTTCGTGAGGCTTTAATTGTCTGGAGGCATACGCAATCACTTTGTCATGCTGCATTAACACACATCCCAATCCTTTCAGAGAAGCATCACTATAAATTACAAAATTTTCCGTTTCATCTGGCAATGCTAGCACTGGAGCCGTCACTAATCTTCGTTTTAACTCCTGGAAACTTTCTTCCCACTTTTCCTTCCAAACAAACTTTTCATTCTTCCTGGTCAACTTAGTTAGTGGGGATGCAATCTTTGAGAAATCTTTCACAAACCTTCGATAATATCCTGCTAATCCAAGAAAACTTCTTATTTCTGTGGGTGTCTTCGGTTGCTCCCATTTTGATACGGCTTCAATCTTTACCGGGTCTACTTTGATACATTCCTTACTCACCACATGTCCAAGAAACTGTACCTCCGTCAGCCAAAACTCACACTTAGAAAACTTAGCATACAATTGCTTTTCTCTTAACTTTTGAAGGGCAATCTGCAGATGCACCGCGTGATCTTTTGGATTCTTCGAATATATGAGGATGTCATCAATAAATACAATAATAAACTTATCCAGATACTCCTTGTATACCCTATTCATCAAATCCATGAAAGCTGATGGCGCATTCGTCAGTCCAAACGACATTACTAGAAACTCGTAATGGCCATACCTTGTTCGAAATGCAGTCTTGGAAATATCCTCGGGCTTTATCTTCAATTGGTGGTAGCCGGACCTTAAATCAATCTTTGAAAAGTAACATGCTCCCTTAAGCTGGTCAAACAAATCATCGATCCGCGGTAAAGGATATTTATTCTTTATCGTCAACTTATTCAGCTCTCTGTAATCAATACACAATCTCATACTTCCATCCTTTTTCTTCACAAATAACACTGGAGCACCCCACGGGGAAACACTGGGTCGAATAACTCCTTTATCCAATAACTCCTGAAGTTGCTTAGCCAATTCTTTCATTTCAATCGGGGCCATTCTGTATGGAGCCTTAGAAACTGGTTCAGCTTCAGGTATCAAATCAATGGAAAACTCTATCTCACGATCAGGTGGAAATCCTGGTAATTCTTTTGGAAAAACATCAGGGAATTCTCTTACTACAGGGATGTCCTCTAAAATAGGGGTCTCTTTCTTCGTATCCACTACATGAGCCAAGTACGCTTCACATCCTTGTCTCGGCAACTTTCTTGCTTGCATTACTGAGAGAAACTTCCTATCTTGCCTCTGCCCTTGGTAACTGATCCTTCTATTATCTGGGGTGTACAGAACAACTCTCTTTTTCTTACAATCAATATTTGCCCTATATCGAGACAACCAATCCATACCTAAAATAACATCAAAGTCTCCCAACTCGAAGGGTATTAAGTCAACAGGGAACATATATCCCAAAATCTCTAGGGAACAACTAGGACAAAATTGTTTTACAAGTACTTTATCTTTATTAGCCACTTCTATAGTTAAGGGTTCATCTAAATCTTCTAGCATTAATTGTATTTTACTCACACAATTCACGGGTATAAAAGATTTGGACGCTCCCGAATTAAACAAAATGTTAACAGGTAAGGAATTTAGAGTAAGCATACCTGTAACCACATCAGAATCATGAACTGGAGACTTTTGGGTCATCTTAAAAGTCCTAGTTCTCGCAGTACTGGTTGCTGGTCCTTGAGACACACTCCTTCTAGCATTACCTTGAGTCATTGACTTGTAATTCCTAGCTATGTGTCCCACTTTGCCGCAACTAAAACAAGTAAATCCTTGAATCTCAGACTTACACTCCGTGGAATAGTGACCTTTCTGTCCATACTTAAAACAATTAACATTCTCTCGACACTGACCACTGTGCTTTTTCCCACACGTCTTACAATCAACTACTGGCTTACTCATCCTCGTCGGGGCAGAGTTAACTGATGTTGTACCGGGCTTAACTTGGGGAAAGTTCTGCCCTTTAAACTTTTTATTCTTATTCCTACCAACGCTGAAACCTTCGACTTGCTATTCCTGATTCTGACTTTGCAGGTCCACTTTCAAATTTCCTCTTCTTTTCACCCTGCTTCTTTGCAGCTAACTTCTGATCACTCTCTATCACCAAGGCAGCCTGGACAACCGAAGTATATGTCTTGAGTTGTAAGGCTACAACTCCACTTCTTATTTCTGGCTTCAACCCTTGTTGAAACCGCTTTGCTCGTTGGGCTTCTGAACTCACATATTCCGGTGCTATACGGGCCAACTCCGTAAACTTCGCTTCATATTCCGTAACACTCCTATTTCCTTGTTTCAACTCCAAAAATTCCATCTCCATTTGACTTTGGAGACAGGCTGGAAAGTATTTTTCCAAAAACAATTCTGTGAATCTGGCCCAGGGAACTGGACCTTCTCCTTCTAGGGCTCGCGTAGATTCCCACCAATAATTCGAATCATTCCTCAGAAAATAACTAGCATAATCAGTCTTTAAATCCTCACTCACCTTAGTGAGCGCAAACGCCTTTTCCATTTCCTTTAACCATATCCTGGAAGCAACAGGATCTACCTTTCCTTTAAACTCTGGGGGCTTCACTGCTTGAAAAGACTTAAAACTAACACCTTGATTTACCCCTCTCATCTCATGCTGCTGTTGGATTTGTAGTTGCTACTGTTGGATTTGCTGTTATTGTTGTATGAGCTGTTGTTGCTGTTGTTGTTGCTGTTGCAATTGTTGTTGCTGCTGCTGGAATTGTTGTTGTTGTTGGGCCAGCTGTATAGTCTGCTGACGCAACAAGTTCATCAAGTCACTCATGGAAGGATCCCCAGCAGATCCGTTATTGGGCTGAGAATTTCTCTTTGGTGGCATCTCCTGAAACATAATAGTCATATATAAAAAAATGGATTGCTCCAGCAGTTTATACTTATGCATCAGGAGAGCGTTTCCACTAAGACAATATTCTCATCCCCCATTATAATTGGATCCATCCCGAGTGAATGATTATAATCTAAAAATGCCAACAACAGAATCAACAATAACAATAACAACAATAATAGCAACACACAATATGTATAACCGAATAATAATATAAAGCAGCTGAAATGCAATAACCAACAGAATCCAACCAATACAACTGAAAATTCAAATACAAAGAACCATCCGAATACACACCAAAATTGGCTGTCATAACAGCCTCGCCTACTATAAACTATCACAACATAATGTACATATACAAAGAAAACCATCACAGAACTCCTAGAAGTCAACTCTGAGCTCTGCATCCCTCTACTGCAACTCTGTCTAGTCTCTACCACTGCCACCAATGGAACCTAGCTCAAACACTAGCCAGTTCACTAGGTCCTGACACTGCACAGCTCTGAACTCTGAACTAATGAAACGGTCAACAGACCTAGCCCTTTCTACAGCCATCTGGGTCAATGCTCTCACACGGGCTCGCACCTCAGGGGAAGGGGCAGAAATACCCTGAAATGGTGCAATAGGTACCTGGTCCAACTGGGCAGCAAACTCGGGACTCTGCTCTCTGATAAAGGAAGTATTCAGCGCCCTATACACATGATAAGGGATCGGTGAGGAAATACCACTAGGGGCCACAGGAGGTACCGGAGGTCTCATCATGGAAGAACTGGGACCGCAGCCAGGAGGGAAATCCCTGACAGCAGATACAGACCTACGTACCCAACGGGGACGAGGACCAGATCCAGGGATGTCTCGAGGCACAAAAGAAGGAACTGGGGGAGGAGGCATAGGGGTCTCTTCGGCAACAGCATCAAGGGGTTTCTCCGAATCTGAGCTATCCGAATCAGAAGCCCGAGATGGAGAACTCGAAATTACAATAGGCCACTGCCAATATAATAAATATACAGGCAAGACACAACCAGGTCAAGGCGATTCTATCAAAACATTTAATAGATGCCAGGGTAACGCCGTCGGAACCCTCGACTGACTCTAAAGGTTTGCTCCTCTATATGAGTTGCTGACTCACACTTAAAGACTCACGTTATCACCTACTTGACATGATTCCTAACCTGAATCAGGGACTGGAACCTGTAGCTCTGATACCAACTGTGACGGCCTCAACCCCGGGGTCAGGAGTTGACGTCACTAAACACAATTACTCGAAAATATAAACAACAGAATTATTATTAGAATATATTAACTTGACCCCAAACCAAGATCCGATCCAGGTTCAAGTATAATTCAGATTCCTATTATTACAAACTCTTTATTCACTAACTACGGCACACTAACTTTATTCAGCAACTCCTCAGACCACATGGCCTGATACAAACTACCTCAGAGGAGCCGGGTCCAGTAGGGGCGAGAACATAGGTCGGTCTGACTGATCTTTTAGGCATCTGCGAAATGTACATAACAGTTTGCAAGGGTGAGCATAATCGCTCAGCAGTACCAAATATGAATAACAAATTAAAACAGTAATGTAACAATAATGGGAACAGAGCTGTAATCATAATATCAACATTCCATAATGATAATCAAAGTAACTGGATATCACTAATTAGCATGCTTTCAACAAAACAAATGTATTAGTGTGCTGTGTACAAACATCAGAGTCCAATTTTAGCATGCTAACCATTTTATAAAACCGTTGTATCAATCAATCATGCTTTCATATAATTCACAAATCCCAATCAGATACATAGCGGATATGTGAAGATAGCTTATCAGGCTATCAACACCAGACGGCTCTAACTGCCATCCCATTTACCTGTTCCGGAACTCAGAGACTAGCTAGGTCTCTGACCTGCTGGAATAATCGGTTTTATAATGCGCGCAACCGAATTAGCCTCTTACGCCACCTCAATAGGCCTACTCTGGCCCCAATGTATCCCATATCTGACCGTTTTATCCAGTTTTCAAAAACACTTGTACCTATCTCATTTTCAAAATCATTTATTTAGCTAGCACACATATAAAATCCGTTTCGCAAATCATTTCATTTGAGACAGGTACCTTTCGAAGTTACTTTTCCCCAAAATAATTCGAAAACAATGATTTTATAACTACAGGGGATACGTAACTTAAAATTTTTCTGTTCCATTACGAGAATAAAACATTTAGCTATTCATATACACTGAACCATAAAAGAATGGTCAGGGGTACTTGCCTTGCAACGCTTTACAAACCCTAATAGCTTTCACGCTGACTTTGATCCTGGAACAACTCGACTGGGATCTACAATTATAGAATACCCTAATTAGTTATACTGACATGCTTGATATCCTCAAATCCTAATAACCCAAATCCGATAACCCGACTCGTATTAATATTATACACATAATCATGCAATTATATTTCTCGAACATAAATAGGGATATCACGAAAAACATAATTATGTATAATTACAAATATATATTTTTTTAGAAAATTTTGGCAGCAACTTCTTTATTTATAAGACTACCCTTCGATTATAGTCGACGTCAACAATTCTCAACCATCCACAATATTATTCTGTACAACCCAACACCAATAAAAATTAATTATTCAAATCCAAACATATTTTACATAATTATTTTATTTTATTTATTTATAGAATTTAGGACTCAGAACATCGTCATCACCGTCCACCGTCCACTCGTAAAAAGTCATCACGGACGGCGGCAAAATTTCGCGGGTACCCGATAAATTCTCGGGTTTCCAACGCAAGATTTCACCGATTAATCCTTAAAATTACTCCGCACAAATAATTAATATCATGAATATTAATCAAAAACTCTGCAGAAATTAGGAAATAAAAATTAAAAGTTATAACCATCAAGCCCAACTGCAGAATTTGGCCCAACAGTAGAGGCCCAAAATAAGGCCCAACTGCAAGCCCAACAACACAGGGAGCCCAACAAAACCAAGCCCAAACACAAAGAACACAGCCGCACCACAACAGCACAGCCACCACTCCCCATTGCACGCACGGCCTCACGGCCGCCACACACACCCGACACCAACACACACAGACGCACACACATCACAAACCTAGGAGCACACACAGATATATACATACATGTATATATACATGCAAGCAATTTAATTACAACAGAACTGAAGTAAGCCGGGAGTATTACCAGAATTAGCACCACCGGAGGTAACACCGGAGATGAAGGGAAGAAA